>NW_015506443.1:178427-188030 GCF_001515645.1 Sinocyclocheilus grahami | reverse complement strand
ACAGGTCTGTGAGAGCCAGAAATCTTGCTTGTTTGTAGGTGACCAAATACTTATTTTACCGAGGAATTTACCAATTAATTCTTTAAAAATCCTACAATGTGATTTTCTGGATTTTTTTTCTCATTTTGTCTCTCATATTTGAGGTATACCTATGATGAAAATTACAGGCCTCTCTCATCTTTTTAAGTGGGAGAACTTGCACAATTGGTGGCTGACTAAATACTTTTTTGCCCCACTGTATGTATGTATGTATGTATGTATATATATATATATATATATGTGTGTGTGTGTGTGTGTGTGTGTGTGTGTGTGTGTGTGTGCAATAATATTCACGTTTGACACGTTGCCATGGCTTTAGATATTTAGATATCAATATCCCCTCAACAGTTTTACATATACACACATTATATATATATATGTATGTTTTTATATATATATATATATATATATATATATATATTCTCAAAGAACTAGTTAACATTCATTAATTTAATCATGTGAGTAAAATTCAAAGTGAAGCTCACATTCATACTTCTGATTTCTCCCCTTTTTTAGGAGCATGGCCAGTTCTTATTGATGATTTTGTGGAGTTTGCGCGACCGTACATTGGCACCAAGAGTACAGCAGTATAAGTACATTCCTTCTGAGGGCCGTCTGGACCTCACTGAAAACAAACAGCTTCTGCCGAGCACAGAGGACTGAACTGAGATCTGCATTGCCTTTTCCAAGCCCTCAGGACTGAGACATTTATACAAACCAGAGACAATAAAGGCATCTTTTCTCTTCAGTCGTCTAATGGTGGTTTGAGCTTTTATCTTTTTGGGCTGGTTTTTGTTTTGACTTCACACAGGATCTTATTCAATCTATGGGACTTCAGCGGTCTCATCCAGATGAAACAAGCTGTCACGGATACAGTTAGGAAATGTCAAGATCTTCATTTTAGTACTACATGTGCATTCTTGCTTTGAATGTTTGTTTCTTTCCGTTTGGTTTTTATGAAAATTATACATCAAAGTTTTTTGATTGTTTTCTCTTTTTTTTTATAAAACGGAGTAACTGGTGTCTTGAGAGCCAGTCACATTTGCTTTCTTTTTGTTTGTTTGTTTGTTTATTGTGACTTAATGTACTTTTTCTGTTGATATCCAGACAGTGATTTCACTTTGCTTGTTTGGTTTTGATTAAATCGATAGGTCATAATAACTGAGAATATTATATTTTACAATCCTAGAAATAATATTAATTTGAACATTACCTCAGTTTTCCTTGATTAATGACTCCATTTGATGTATTGATATACTGTGTTTGCAGTTCATTCAGCACTTTGATAAGTCACATAATCCATACAATAAAATCAAGTTATAGTTGATGAATAAAGTCAGATGGCCTTGAAAATATTTTGTGTGTGTGTGGTAGTTCAGCGCAAAAATGAAACTCCTCATTAACTCCCCCTCATGTTGTTCCAAACTTGTATGACTTTCTTTGTTTTGTTCTAACACAAAAGATGATACCAAACAGTTTTGGTTATCATTATGGACTTCCATTATATTTATATAAATATTATATTTAATATTTTATGTTCTACAAAAGAAATACAGGCTTGGGATGACATGAGGGATAGTAAATGATTTCTAAAATTAATTTCAGGTTTTAAATCATTGTTTTGATATTTCACTATAAGGGACTTTTAACCCGAGGAAACAAAATTACACAAAATTAAACAGAACTTTAATTCACAGAATTACATAGAGGTATTACGTAATCAAATTATAAACGGTTGCCAGAAAAAACAAAAATAAAATTCCAACGTTTCGGCGCTTTTAAAGTGTTGCATGTTTTCAGTGCTTTTTTATTGTTTTGTTCTAGGAGGTTTATATATAATTGAAAGCCATTTATAAAATGTGAAAACTTTGATATTTTGCAAGTAAAATAAATAACTGTTGTGCTTATGTTTTCAAAAAATTCCTTCTGGAAAAAAAAACACATCAAGCACTCAAATCTCTGTTGTACATCCCAGTTTTCTATTAATATAGATTTCTAAATCTTTCCAAAATGATCTTGCATTGCATGCAGTGTTTCCTTTTGTTGTCCACAAAATTCACATGTAAATGTTTAGTGAAATGTTTAATAATATTTCGTTTAAATCTTTCCAAAACATGCTTAACCGGATAAATCTTACGTAATATTTTGTAAAACACTTTAGTGTTAATTCTGCTGCCCGATAAAGGAGCGTTTGGCGTCACCTATCGGTTGAATACGGCACATCGCTGTTAGCGTCGTTGCTAGGAAACGACTCTTGAAAACACAACGATAAACTACGGCCTTCGTAAATGTCTGGCAGGCCTAATCTCAGATGTTTTCCTCCTGAACGTCTCTGAAACAACAAAATGTCTAACACCCTGTTAGCAGAAGTTGGTTGGGACGCGGGTTTTGCCATCCCTGTAGCTAATGCGGAGAATAAAGCATTGGAGGAGGGGGTGAGTGAGACGTTTATCTGCTAATTGACTTCATGTGGTGTTTAAGAGAGGTGTGTGTAAATCCATTTTTTCTTCGCTCCACAGCTTCAAAAGAAGCAAAAAGAGCAATTCAATCTTGGGGACAAAATCAATAAAAACAAGGATGTGATAAATGCTCTGACTGAACACCTAAAAAATCTAAGACAGGAGGTTTCCCACACTCAGGTAACGTAAGTTACGAGATAATTGTAGTTCCTTCCTTTGTTTTTCTGGTGTGTAAGATGCGATGTTCGCATGTGTTCAGGCATTGTGCAAAGCCAGAGAGAAGGAGACTGAATCAGAGGTGCATTTCAGAGCACTGGCGGAGCGAGAGACAGGCCGCCTGAAGCAAGAGGTCACTCAGCTGGAGAATCAGCTGAAAACACTGAATGAGAAGAAGAACGCGCAAGAGGTTGCAGCTGACACATATACACCATCCATATGATGTAACCTCTGCTTATGCAGAAACTGTCAAAGCAATATAAAGACACACAACCACTATTCATTGGTGGCTCACAAACTACAGATGTATACAAACACGCATACTATAGTTCAAAAGTCTGAGGACATTTAAATGGCAAAGCCAGAGAGAAGGAGACTGAATCAGAGGTGCATTTCAGAGCACTGGCGGAGCGAGAGACAGGCCGCCTGAAGCAAGAGGTCACTCAGCTGGAGAATCAGCTGAAAACACTGAATGAGAAGAAGAACGCGCAAGAGGTTGCAGCTGACACATATACACCATCCATATGATGTAACCTCTGCTTATGCAGAAACTGTCAAAGCAATATAAAGACACACAACCACTATTCATTGGTGGCTCACAAACTACAAATGTATACGAACACACATACTATAGTTCAAAAGTCTGAGGACATTGAAATGAAGTTAAAGGGGTCATATGATGCTTTTTTTTAAAGCTCATTATTTTGTGTATTTGGTGTAACAGAATATGTTGACATGCTTTCATGTTCAAAAAACACATTCTTTTTCAAATACTGTACATTATTGTAAGTCCTCTATGCCCCGCTTCTCTCAAACTGTTTCTGTTCAAGTTTTCCTCTCTCTTTGGAGTGTTACAAGCTGATTGTGCATAGATAAGATCTCACTATGTGGAAATATTAGCATAATGCTGCCCAAATGTGCATGCATAGAAAGAAGGTGTGGTTTCAGTAACCGCAGTTAGTGTTGAAGCAGCATGTCAGGGAGACGCTGTGTGTTTCTAGGCGAAAGCAAAAGCACTTTATTTGGCCTTCCGAAAGTAGATGCATTTAGGAATCTTTAAGATTACTTAGAACGGCACAGCAATGTTCGGCCAATCACAATGCACTGGGTCAGCTGGCCAATCAGAGCAGACTGCGCTTGTCGGAAGGAGGGACTTTGTAGAAAACGAAGCGTTTGAGAGAGGCGGGGCATTGAGGACCTACAATAATGTACAGTATTTGAAAAAGAATGTGTTTTTTGAACATTAAAGCATGTCAACATATTCTGTTACACCAAATACACAAAATAATGATCTTTAAAAAAGCATCATATGACCCCTTTAAAACAGTTCTTTTAAATTGTAATAATATTTCACAGTATTACTGTTTCACTGCATTTTTGATCAAATAAATGCAGCCTTGATCAAAAATAGAGACTTCTTTCAAAAATATCTTTCCAACCCCAAATCTTTGAACAGTATGTACGCATTATGTTTATTTTATAATGTAGTTAAAATCCTAATGTAATTCTGTCAATCATCTGCACAGAACAACATCTTTAAAGCCACCCAGAAGCTTGATGAGCTGAAGAGTCAGCTGAACTGGGATCAGCAGACCCTGGAGGCCTGGCTGCAGGAATCAGCACACAAGGATGAAGACACCATGGCTATCATCAAGTACGCCAAGCAAGATGAAAGCAAGATTCGAGTGAGTTCCTAGTAACAGTGGTAGGATCATCTGTTTGAGTCGGGTCACTTCGTATAGCCAGTTCGGCTGTCATTTAGGAAAATGTCAAAGGCTGCCTTGCACAAGCTGTCCTCGCTTTATTCAATGCAAGTAGCAATATTGTAATACTTTTAAGGGTTGAATGCATTTGCAGCACTCAATTGTTAAACAAAAAGTGAGAATGCCAAGTAACACAAAGTACCTGGGTAAATCTCACAAAAAATTGAAATAAATAATAATAACGTATCAGCGTTATTTTAGTAGCAATGCTATACTATTCACATTACTATACTATTCACATTTTATATAATATATCATCAAATTTTTGGATTATATTTTATTTAGTTTTTAGTTATGGTTTATTTAGCTTTAATTATTTTAGTGCTTAAACTAAATGAAAATGAGAAATGTTGGCAATTAGCTGAAATAAAATGTTTTTTTTAAGTAAATAATATTTTTTTATGGTTTTAGTTCGTTTAGTAGTAGTAGTGTAGTTACCTTATACATACATACTGTATATACAGTCAAACCAAAAATTATTCAGACACCAGATATAATTTTTGATATTTTTTTACTAGTAGGCGCAGGACACTATAGTTCATTTATGTAAGTTAGGATAGCAAAATAATGCAAATTATACCCAAATATTATTCATACAGTGGACTACCAGTAAAATTTGGGACCAAAAATTATTCAGACACTTTGACCTGATCATGTTTTGCTTAAGTGTTATCTAACATTATCATGATGAATTTGTTCTGACACAGTTTAACTCTGAGTTCTTGTCTCATTTTATTACCATTTTCTAAACTATAGGGAATAAACAGAGGCAAAGCTGCATAACGCTGCTCTGAAGGAGAAACTGCAGATGGTGACGGAGGCGGTGCTGGATGGTGAAGAACAAGCAGCACAGATGGAGCAACTGCACAGAGAACAGGAACAGAACATCAAAGTGAGTTTGACTCCTTTGTCTGCTTTTAACTCTTCAGCAATTCACTGCCAATCTGAGCATCATTTTGTTTGGCATTGAATAGCCATATGGCTAAAAAAAACAGAGGGGGCTGCTGTCTCTCTCTTTCTCTTTCTCTATGGTTTCATAAATATTACTATATTGTGTACAATGTATTGACCATTCAGTGTCCAAAATTCCACAGCACTGCTATTTTAGTATTATTTATATACTATTATAAATTATAGTTTTCATGAATATTTTGAATTAGCTTTTATTTACATTTTTTAAATTTTATTTAAATTTTAGTAGTTGTGCTATATTCTTTTGCCATTTTGTATTTATTATTATTTATTAGGTTTAGGATGAATTTATTTTTATTTCAGTGTTATTTTTAGTATTTGTTCGTTTCCTGTTTGTAATTTTAGTTCAAGTTTACTTGAACTTATTTTAGTTAGTTGCGTAGATACATTTCTAATTTTCATTTAGTTTAGGTATTTCACGTCATATTTTGAAATGTTATTTCAGCTTCATTTTAATTGAACAGTTTTAGCTTTAATTAACAATAATAATAACCCTCATCCAAACGTTTGGAAAAATAGGACCCACAATAACCCATAAATGCTAAAAACTAAAATCAGACTTTTGAAATTCTATAAATAAATTTAGACATCTCAACATTCAGAACTGGAGAGGATCTGCAAGGAGGAATGGCAGAGGATCCCCAAATCCAGATGTGAAAAACTTGTTGCATCTTTCCCAAAAAGACTCATGGCTGTATTAGATCAAAAGGGTGCTTCTACTAAATACTGAGCAAAGGGTCTGAATACTTAGGACCATGTGATATTTCAGTTTTTCTTTTTTAATAAATCTGCAAAAATGTCAACAATTCTGTGTTTTTCTGTCAATATGGGGTGCTGTGTGTAAATTAATGAGGAAAAAAAATTAACTTAAATGATTTTAGCAAATGGCTGCAATATAACAAAGAGTGAAAAATGTAAGGGGGTCTGAATACTTTCCGTACCCACTGTATATATATATATATATATATATATACACTACCATTCAAAAGTTTTAGATCAGTAATGTTACAAAAGCTTTTTATTTCAGATAAATGCTGTTCTTTTGAACTTTCTATGCATCAAAGAATTGTAAAAAAATCTATCTATCTATCTATCCATCCATCTATCCATCTTATTTTCTTCTTTTGAATTTGGGGTGAAACATGGTTTTGGGATAAAATTATTTTGATGTGTATTGATGTTTTTAATGGTGCATATATTCTCAGGATGATATCCGCTGCGTTAGGAAAGACACAGAGAAGATCGGAACAGAAAAGAGAGAACTGACCTCCAAGATCCAGGAGCTGGAACTCTTCATTGACAACTCTGAGAAAGACCAGAAAAAACTCAGGCTCAAAAAACAGGTGAATAACTTGATTGGACCTGGAAGAATTGGACATAATTCTTCATCCAAAGCCACAGAACTTTGCAAAATTCTACTCTCTTGCCTGTTTGTTTATTGCCTGTTTTTTTTTTAAGTATTTCGGCTAATTTGATAATGCCTTCTGTTATCAATTTCTCATTAACAGAATGTTTTATTAATATATTCCACAAATGTTCCCCCACCATCAGCACTTGCTATCAGCACAACTGATCAAATGTATAATGAATTATTAATCTATTGTAGATTACCTATTCTATCAAAAGCATTTAAAAAATATCAGCAGTGAAAAATGGGAGAGAACAACAAAACACATTTGCATCTGTCTCACACGTGTGCATGTCTCCTCCCTTCAGGACAGCATGGTGGAGAAAGGTCTCCTGAAGATGGAGGTGCAGCGACTGAGAGATCTGCTGTATTATATATATATATATATATATATATACACTACCATTCAAAAGTTTTAGATCAGTAATGTTACAAAAGCTTTTTATTTCAGATAAATGCTGTTCTTTTGAACTTTCTATGCATCAAAGAATTGTAAAAAAATCTATCTATCTATCTATCCATCCATCTATCCATCTTATTTTCTTCTTTTGAATTTGGGGTGAAACATGGTTTTGGGATAAAATTATTTTGATGTGTATTGATGTTTTTAATGGTGCATATATTCTCAGGATGATATCCGCTGCGTTAGGAAAGACACAGAGAAGATCGGAACAGAAAAGAGAGAACTGACCTCCAAGATCCAGGAGCTGGAACTCTTCATTGACAACTCTGAGAAAGACCAGAAAAAACTCAGGCTCAAAAAACAGGTGAATAACTTGATTGGACCTGGAAGAATTGGACATAATTCTTCATCCAAAGCCACAGAACTTTGCAAAATTCTACTCTCTTGCCTGTTTGTTTATTGCCTGTTTTTTTTTTAAGTATTTCGGCTAATTTGATAATGCCTTCTGTTATCAATTTCTCATTAACAGAATGTTTTATTAATATATTCCACAAATGTTCCCCCACCATCAGCACTTGCTATCAGCACAACTGATCAAATGTATAATGAATTATTAATCTATTGTAGATTACCTATTCTATCAAAAGCATTTAAAAAATATCAGCAGTGAAAAATGGGAGAGAACAACAAAACACATTTGCATCTGTCTCACACGTGTGCATGTCTCCTCCCTTCAGGACAGCATGGTGGAGAAAGGTCTCCTGAAGATGGAGGTGCAGCGACTGAGAGATCTGCTGTATGACCGAGCAGATGGAGTGCTGAGCCTGGAGAAGAGACGTCTGCAGCTGCAAGTGGCCATGAAAGAGAGAGAAGAGGAGATCCATGTGCACAGAGAGATGCTCGCTAAACAGGCCAAGCTCACTGAACAGGAGAGACAAGGGCTCAGGTAAAAACACCACTGACTAAAGAGCGCGCTAGCCAATGGCGTTTTAAAAGGATTTCATTATTTAGTGTGGCTTAGAAAGCTAGATTTGTACTGAAATAAATATATAAATACAATTTAAATAAATGAATGCCATGATTTATGATTAATAGCTTTCTCTTTTTTACTTAAATGTTTTTTTTTTTCATTTTTAAATATGTTCTTATTTTAATTGTGTAATTTGTAAGTGCTATATAAATCATTTTTTATAAGTCCAGAAAAAAAGTATGTGCTTGGATTTCATGTCATATATTTGATTCCTGCGTTGATTTTTTTCTACACTTTGTTGGTTGTGACAAATGGTGTCAGTGCTGCGGTGAATGAGAGACTGTTCAAAATTGACAAGATGAGGAAGAGGTACGAGATCCTTACTGTTTCTATGGCTGCACCAGAGGGAGAAGAGGAGAAATCCCAGGCCTACTTCATTATAAAGGTATACCTCTGTTTTTCTGCCAATTAGATGCATGGAACTGCATCATGCTCAAGGTAGAATCGCAGTAAAATAATAAAAATTACTTCATGCATCAGATTCACTGTAAAAAAATGAGTGTGATTTTAACATTAAAAGACTGTAAAAATGCTACAGTAAATACCTGTTAATTGGTTAACAGTAAGTTTCAATACTATACACGGTGAATAACTGTAATTACAATGAATATACTGTTAAAATGACAGTTTTTGGAAGTGAAAAAGAATGTCATTGTATAATTTACAGTGAAAAATCTAAAATTGACACTCCCAGAATTACCTGCATGACAGTGTTGTTAAATTAATGTTTATTGCATTATTTCAGTATCATGTGTGTTACCATGATGGTGTTTAGTATTTGTGTGCATGACACTTTCTATATATTAGTATTTACCTCCCCAGCTTGTGGAAAAGCTGTTTGTTATGATCTTTCATCATGTGACTTTCACCTGTATTTGGTGGTTATCAGTGTATTACAAAGGTACAAAACAAATACTTGTACTTTAATAGGTTGGTATATTAACATTACGTCAGTAAATGAATATTATTTATTTTTTTTTACTGTGAATTTAAGTTAAGACTGTAAAACCTAAAATGTTGCTACCATATTTTTTATGGTCATTTTCTGGCAACCACAGCTGCCGGTGTCCTGACATTTTATCCTACCCGTCAGGGTTTACTACGCATGTGCACATCAATATTGCGTCCTTTTTCTCATGCTGAACAACAATATTTAATGTATCTGCATTACTGTAAGGGTAGGTTTAGGGTTGGGGTAGGTGTAGACTTTAATAAAACACAATCTAATAGGTAGAAACAATTATTTATTGTTGGTTTCCTGTAGCTGTATCCCTTCTAGCTACAACCGCGAATATAACACATAATTACTGTAT
>NW_015506443.1:173370-176769 GCF_001515645.1 Sinocyclocheilus grahami | reverse complement strand
GATGAATGATAAAAAATTGACAGCCAATCAGAATCCATCCTGCTGTAACGAGCTCAAGAATTTAAAGCAGCAGACGAGCGTGCTCTTAGAATAAACAGACGATATCATTCGCTGGTGTGGACGCTAATATCGCTATCTTTATAGTTATCTTTATAGTTATCTTATAGTTATCGTTCTTGGTGTGAACGGGGCTTAACACACATATGGAAGCATTTCCTTCCCCGTTAATTTTAAATGAATATCATGATAAATATCAATATCTTATGATATGGACAAAAATATCCCGATAGCCTATTTAATTTTTTCTGGAATATTTTCGAGGATTGAGAGTTGAATAATTTAAAATGCTTGTGAGAAATTATTAATACTGTATGTGTTAAACCGGGATATCAAGATATTTAATTATTCCTTTGGCATATGATGGTGATTAAAAGTAAAGTGACTTGTCAAATTCTCTGGCAATAAAATATCTAGGGAAATGTGTTCAGTGTAAAGTGATCTACAAGAGAGAAAATTATAAATGTACATATTTCTATACATTTTCTTGGAATATTTTCCAGGATTGGCTGTTGACAAAAAAGTTGAAATGCTTGTGACAAAATCTTTACATTTATTAAGCCAGGATATCAATCATTTCCTTATTCTTTTGACATGTCATGCCGATTAAAAGTAAAGTGAAAAACCATACCATACAGTATATCTATATTTATAACAAATGATATATTTTTCTTGACTATTTTATCCCTTCAGAGAGCCCTCACTCACAAAATGTTGGAGACCCCTGCATTAATCAAAAGTGACAAATACATGTCTAATGTTACAAAAGATATCTATTTCAAATAAAAATGTTGTTCTTTTCAACTTTTCTATTTATCAAAGAATCCTGAAAAAAAAATGTATCATGATTTCCACAAATATATAAGCAGCAAAAATGTTTTCAACATTGAAATGTAAGAAATAATAAACGTTTTTCAAGCATCAAATCAGCATATTAGAATGATTGACACTGAAGACTGGAGTAATGATGCTGAAAATTCAGCTTTGCACAAGAAAAGTTACATTAAAATGTTAAGTGGATATTTCAAACTAATAGTATTTCACAAATTATTTTTTATGGTATTTTTACTGTATATATTCAAACAAATAGAGCCTTAGTAAGCATAAGAGACATCTTTCAAAAACATTAAAATGAATAAATCCAAAACAAAGAAGTGCAGCTTGGGTCTTTGAATTCAAAGCTTTTCTACCTCGTGAATTTTTTTCATATCAGAATGAACATTACTACTCCAGTATCTACATCTCAATATCTGATAAATTCTGGACTTTTCCTGAAGGCAGCTCAAGAGAAAGAAGAGCTCCAGCGGCAAGGGGATGATTTGGACGGCAAAATCCGCAAGACAGAGAAAGAGATCCACGCATTGGAGAACACCCTGCAGGTTGTCAACAGCTGCAATACAACCTATCGCAAGGCCCTGACCAAAGTCACAGAGTCCAGTAAGTTCATTCACATCATTCTCATTAAAACTACATTTCTATGTAAAAACTGTTTCTTGGTGTTTATAAAGTCAGTCTCAAACACCATAACTCAGTGTCAGCTTCTTAAATCATTCTTCATCACTAATGTCACCGCTTTCCCACAATGCATTGTAATGTTAAAGGGGTCTGGTAAGTTTGTTTGCTCGTAATGGCTGCAATATAACAAAGAGTGAAAAATTGAAGGGGGTCTGAATACTTTCCGTACCCACTGTATATATTTGAATAATTACAGTCTCGCTGGAGAACTCCGGTCTGATGCACTCGGGTTCTCGCGTTATTTCCTTATCACCAGTGGCGTGTCCACAAGGGTGGCAGTTGCCACCCCAGTTGCCACCCCAAAGCAGCGTATGGGATCGAAGTGCATTGAGAGCGGAGCAGCGTGATTTTAACTGAAGTGGGGATCTTTTGAAAGTTGGATAATTCTGGTTTTCGCTCACCCTTAGAGTGCTCCACTACCGCTCAATCACTAGCACAATTAATGCTATAACTATAGCTGTTCTAAACTAGTTCTGCCTACAAGGATTGTACTGCACGCACACATGTACAGACACATAACGGATCACTCACACACAGAAACAACAAATATTGTCAACGCTGCCCTGTGATTTGTCAATAAAAATGCTTAGAAACAGAAAAGTTATACCGAACATTTCTTTGTGTTTTGAAGTAATCAAAATCCAAAGCTCTATTAGTAGACAGTCGTTGCACAGACAGGCAGGACTAATTTACACGTAATCGCGCTCTCACAAATGCATTTGAATAAATGTAATTTTACTGTGCTTCTATGTATCTGATTTAATAACCAATAAAATAACTGACGAAAATGTAGCCTACTAACATTTCATCCTTCCAAACTAAATTCACACTTCAAAAAGCTGCAATGACAGATTTAACTTTTAATTCTGATAACCTTTGAATCGTTTAATGCACACTTACTTAAAGGAAAGAAAATAACACATTCATTTTTTTTGGTTATTATCATCATTATTATTATTATTAGCCTACTATTCATTCATTCATTCATTTGGTCTTATCTGATCTGCTCAAGGGCTCTTACGTTTACATAGGCTACTTTTATCCATACTTTTAACTGCACTGCATTTAACATTCAGGCCTACATTTTTCGATCGAACCCTTGATTCTGATGAGCAACATTTTACACATTTCTTTAATAAAAGTTTATAAATAATCAAAATATAAACACAGAAGGTTTTTTGTTGTTGTTGTTTAGAATTTTAAATGAGCTCAAAATATTATTATCAAGTAACTACATAAATCGCTCACCCTTTGATTAACTATACATAAGGGAGTGGAAACGGCAAGTGAATACATGAATCAGTGATCATCTACTGGTCATAGTGGTAATGTCATGTCATGTTCATTTTATAAGTGTTTGTTTTCAACTAGGTCGCAGTAATCTTCTGCTTAATGAATAAATATATAAATAAATATGCAGATCTTCTTTAATGTGAAGTTTACATGTTTACATTTTGTTTAAATATATACAAAAATATGCATAATTTTGAAAAAAAAAAAGAACATAAATCTTTTATGTTTTATAACTGCTTAACTACAGTGTGACCAATATATGGCCATCAGGAGTTCATGGGGTATTATTTTTAATTGATTTTTGCTGTGGCATGAAAAATTGGGAGAGGGGGGGTCGCATCTTTGACACTTTTTTCATCATTGACTTCCAGAAAATTTTCTGACGGTTACTGTTAGGCAGTGCTGGGAAGGTTACTTTGTAAATGTAATAGGTTACAGTTTACAGGTTACCCTATTTAAAATGTAATAAGTTGTGTAACTATTTCAATTGCTTTATTAAAGTAATGTAACTGATTACATTGGATTACTTTTTGA
>NW_015506443.1:129264-170666 GCF_001515645.1 Sinocyclocheilus grahami | reverse complement strand
AAATTCACACTTCAAAAAGCTGCAATGACAGATTTAACTTTTAATTATGATAACCTTTGAAACGTTAATGCACACTTACTTAAAGGAAAGAAAATAACACATTCATTTTTTTTGGTTATTATCATCATTATTATTATTATTATTAGCCTACTATTCATTCATTCATTCATTTGGTCTTATCTGATCTGCTCAAGGGCTCTTACGTTTACATAGGCTACTTTTATCCATACTTTTAACTGCACTGCATTTAACATTCAGGCCTACATTTTTCGATCGAACCCTTGATTCTGATGAGCAACATTTTACACATTTCTTTAATAAAAGTTTATAAATAATCAAAATATAAACACAGAAGTTTTTTTGTTGTTGTTGTTTAGAATTTTAAATGAGCTCAAAATATTATTATCAAGTAACTACATAAATCGCTCACCCTTTTATTAACTATACATAAGGGAGTGGAAACGGCAAGTGAATACATGAATCAGGGATCCTCTGCAGCCATCTACTGGTCATAGTGGTAATGTCATGTCATGTTCATTTGATAAGTGTTTGTTTTCAGCTAGGTAGCAGTAATCTTCTGCTTAATGAATAAATATATAAATAAATATGCAGATCTTCTTTAATGCGAATTTTACATCATGTTTACACTTTGTGTAAATATATACAAAAATATGCATAATTTTGAGAGAAAAAAAAGAACATCAATCTTTTATGTTTTATAACTGCTTAACTACAGTGTGACCAATATATTGGCCTGGGGGTATTATACAACGCTTGATTTTTGCTGTGGCGTGAAATATTGGGAGAGGGTGTCGCATCTTTGACACTTTTTTTCACTATTGACTTCCAGAAAATGTTCTGACGGTTACTGTTAGGCAGTGCTGGGAAGGTTACTTTGTAAATGTAATCGGTTACAGTTTACAGGTTACCCTATTTAAAATGTAATAAGTAGTGTAATTATTTCAATTGCTTTATTAAAGTAATGTAACTGATTATTGGTGGGTTTTTGTTTAATGTGAGCCAAAATCATCCCCATTAAAAGAACCAAAGACTTAAACTACTTCAGTCTGTGTGCATTGAATTTATTTAATACACGAGTTTCACAATTTGAGTTGAATTACTGAAATAAATGAACTTTTCCACGACATTCTAATTTATTGAGATGCACCTGTATGTACTTAGTATGTCAATATTTTCTGGAGTGTTTTTTAGTTACACATATTTCTTGTTATTAGCTTAGTAATTAGGTACAGTAATGTCTAATATGTGTAACAAACACTAGCAAGGTATGGTCACATTTACCATAGCTCTGTGAAATTTTGCAGATAAATTCCAGTAATTTCAGTAGATGTGCGTGTGATCACAAAAAAGGTTCCCCATGCAGATTTCACTCATGTTCATGCTCATGTGAATTTGCTGCACAGACCAACAGAAAACTGCTTGGTTTGAATGTGACTTCTGCATAAGCAGCATCAGCAACTTTTTTCTTACCTAAATTTCACCTAAATTTCACTAACGTGACCACACCTTTACTTTAAAGGTACTGGTACCAGAACTGTAAGTTGTTAGTGGCATAATATAGTGTAACACACTGTAATGCAAAGTGTGTCCTTTCACTTTTATATTTGTTACTGGGTAACATAACAGTTAAAAACATTGTTTGAAATCAACATTCACAACAGGTCAAACAAGTTTCTGTGAACCTGCCCTGTGAAAAGTGAAAACCATAAAGGGATAGTTCACCCAAAAATGAAAATTACTCCATGATTTACTCACCCTCAAGCCATCCTAGCTGTATATCACATACTACTTTCAGACGAATACAATCAGAGTTATATTAAATAATGTTCAGGCTAATCCATGCTTTATAATGGGAGTGGATGGTAGCCCAAAATTTGAAGTCCAAAAAATTGCACCCATCCATTATAAAAGAAGTCCACACGGCTCCAGGGGGTGAATAAATGCCTTCTGAAGCGACGTGATGCATTTTTATAAGAAAAATATAAATATTTACAACTTTATAAACCTTAATCTCTAGCTTCCGCTAACTGTCATATGCGCGTTCACGAGAGAGTGGCGTCCAGCGGATGACGTAGGATGTAGGTAAATGTGGTGACGAACGTGGAAGCGCAGAGGAGAGAGCAAAACAAAACACCGGTCACAAATTAGTAGTACAAAACGAGGATTTGTAAAGAAAAATGTCGGAGGATTTCGATATAAGCCAAGAGGACACTGGTTTTCCTTTGCTGTAAACAAAACTTGTTTCTCACGAGACTAGCATATTCTCACAGGAGTTTACGCTACGCTTACGTCCTACGTCATCCGCTGGACGCCACTCTTTAGTGAACATCCGTACGACAGTTAGCGGAAGCTAGAGATTAAGGTTTATAAAGTTGTAAATATGGATATTTTTCTTATACAAAGGCATCCCATCGCTTCAGAAGGCATTTATTCACCCCAGCCCCAAAGCCGTGTGGACTTCTTTTATAATGGATGGGTACAATTTTTTGGACTTCAAATTTTGGGCTACCATCCACTCCCATTATAAAGCATGAATTAGCCTGGACATTATTTAATATAACTCCGATTGTATTCGTCTGAAAGAAGAATGTCATATAGACCTAGGATGGCTTGAGGGTGAGTAAATCACGGGGTAATTTTCATTTTTGGGTGAACTATCCCTTTAAGGCTAATTAGCTAGGTCAGGTTGATTCAGTAATAACAAATAATATTTCGATGTGAATTAAAACCAATTAATTTAGATGATAGTACATAAAGCATGTTTTTTCCACATATTTCAGAGCATGTCCCGCACATTGGATGGTCTTCTTCAAGAGGAAGCAGTCCAGAATGAGACAACTGGGAGGACTCAAGCACATGTGCTCTCTCTCAACAAAGACATCCTCTCTCAGGAGGAGAAACTCAATAGAGCCATCAAACAGGTCTGACCACCTGCAGTTTTCCTGCTTTATCTTTTCAGATTCATCATCAAAGGATTTTTCAGTAATTAGTCATTAATATAGCTAAAAGCATTCATAATAGGCTGTTAAATGGCAGTTTCTGTTGTGACAACATGCCCCGCTAATTAAAAAGTGTTACAACTATATACATATACGGGTCTCTCCTGTATTTTTATATGCATACACAGTATGGCCAGTAATGAATGATTATACCAATTTTATTGTGTTAAGCTAATGAGCACCTGGTCTCTAATCTCATCTTGTTCTTATGTCACAGTGTGCCAAACATACCAGGGAAATTCGGTCTGCTAAAAACACCAAAGAGAAGACCTTTGAGGAACGTGACATAGAGCTACGTGAACTCAGAGATTTCAATAAAAGCGTAAATAAGATGCTCCTTGAAGCCATGGAGGAGAATCCTGACCTTTCATCTGCACTGCAGATACGTTTTATGCAGGTACAGCATGACATATCATCATTTATAAACAACATGAAGCATTGTAAAACCAAAATGCAATACATTTTGGAATCATAAAATGTAATTGCTGCCGTGCCAAAGTGATACAAAGTGGTAGAAAGTACAAGCAAGATGTATTTTGAATCACCTTATGTTAAACATAAAAATGTAACTGTAAAATGTTAAATTATTTTTGTTAAAAGAAACAATACGTTCATTCAGCAAAGATGCATTAAACTGATCAAAAGCAACAGTAAATAGATTTATAAGATTTCGGTTTCAATAAATGTCTTTTATTTTCAATTCATCATAGAATCCTGAAAAGATGCATCATGGTTTCCAAAAAAAAAAAAAAATTAGGTAGCACAGCTGTTTTCAACTTTAATAATATTAAGAAAAGTTTCTCGAGCAGCAAATCAGCATATTAGAAGGATTTCTGAAGGGTCATGTGACACTGAAGACTGGAGGAATGATGCTGAAAATGCAGCTTTGCGTCACAGGAATAATTTACATTCTAGAATACATTCAAATAGAAAACTGTTACTTTAAATTGTAATACGATCAGAATACCTCAATCTGACTGTATTCTAATTTGATCAAAGAGACATTAAAAAATCTTACTGACCCCAAACTTTTAAACAGTAGTAGATTTGTACATTTGGGGTCAATGGGGTCAGCTATCAGTGGAATTGCTTTAGTAATTACTAACCTTTTCATATAAATGAAGTTACTAATGAACTCTAATGGTTATTGTCATTATGTTCCTCTTTTTAGGCTGGTCTGTCCCTGCCCTCTCCCGCTTCCACTTCATCCAGTCGTCTGAGCTCAAAGATCAGCTCAGCCCGCAGTTCTGCTTCACTCCATCGGTATTCACATAATCATGCTTTTATCCACAAACTATGATTTATATTCCACATGTGCATCTGCTGCTATTACAGCATAATTAACCAATCAAGTGTGACAGTTTAAACCAGACATGCGGAAAGTCCTGATTGTTGTCTTATGTGCCCCACATAACGCATCAGATCCTCAAATCCCTCAGCCAGCAGCAGTCCCAGAAGCCAGTCTGTCACGTCCCCTGCAGTGAGGACAGTGGATCTGGGTTTGGGCCTCTCCGTCACGTCCCCGCAAGGGTCTCGGCCGCCCAGCGCTGGCAGCAGCAGCCGGAGCAGCAAGTGCAAAAGCCCTTAATTCAGTTTTTCTTTAAAATAGCTTTGGCTGTTTAAAATTCACTTTTATGTTTTCGTTTCTTAGAAGTTAGTTTCAAGGAGAAGTACTATAACGCAGTTTGATAATTGACCTTTTTCCCAAAAATGCTTTTGTTTGATATTCCACATGTGCATCTGCTGCTATTACAGCATAATTAACCAATCAAGTGTGACAGTTTAAACCAGACATGCGGAAAGTCCTGATTGTTGTCTTATGTGCCCCACATAACGCATCAGATCCTCAAATCCCTCAGCCAGCAGCAGTCCCAGAAGCCAGTCTGTCACGTCCCCTGCAGTGAGGACAGTGGATCTGGGTTTGGGCCTCTCCGTCACGTCCCCGCAAGGGTCTCGGCCGCCCAGCGCTGGCAGCAGCAGCCGGAGCAGCAAGTGCAAAAGCCCTTAATTCAGTTTTTCTTTAAAATAGCTTTGGCTGTTTAAAATTCACTTTTATGTTTTCGTTTCTTAGAAGTTAGTTTCAAGGAGAAGTACTATAACGCAGTTTGATAATTAACTATTAACTAAAGTGCAGACACAGGTCTTGTTTCATTACTTGGATTGTGTTACGTGGCAGCAACAAGAAAGAAACAATAAAACCCTACATTTGTGAAATGCTTCGGCCCGTGATGAATCAGTGTTATCAGGTGGAAAAAAAATAACTTCCGTCAACTGCTCATTGTGTTTGTGCCGACAGTGCTGGGGTGTGTACTATTTGTTGAAACCCATGAGACTCAGACAGTTCAGTCAACACCCTCATAACAGCCTAGAAACCTGAAAAGTCACGGAATATATATTCAGATACATTCCTCCTAAAAGATCAGAACAATGGAGAACGTTTTCATCCTGTTTGTTGGATTTCTGTGTTTTTCTGTGGGAGAGTCGACCACTAACGGTGAGTGACTGATCAAACTCGTACTTCTGCTCAAAGTGACAAAAATACTGCGAAATTACTCATAAGACATAACAGTTTGCTGTTTTATACAGTAGCTGTACTAAAGTCAAAGTCTTGCCCCTGATTCATTTTGTGATGTAATGGATTAAATAATAAATTGTTGACATACTGACTTTTTCATTTACATATTCACTCACAAACCTGTTTTCTGTTTGGTTAATGCTACTTACAGTTGCTCCTACAACAACAGACGTGTCAACCGAAACAACATCAACTCCACTAACAGAAAACTGGGCAATGACTTCTGCACCATCAACTCAGCAGCCTGGTACAAAATGATATTTTGCTAGTTGATGCAGTTGGTATAATATCACAAATTGATATTAGTCAGCCTACAGTTGAATTAGCTGTGCCATCAGATATGAACTTGCTAGAGTCATCTTTAGTTTAAAAGGGATAGTTCAACCAAAAAATTAAATGTTGTCGTTATTTACTCATTTTCACGTTGTTCCAAACTGTATGACTTGCTTTCTTCTATGGAAACCAGAAAAGATGATTTAAAGGGGTCATATGATGCGATTTCATTTTTTTCTTTCTCTTTGGAGTGTTACAAGCTCTTGGTGCATAAAGAAGATCTGTAAATTTGCAAAGACTAAAGTCTCAAATCCAAAGAGATATTCTTTATAAAAGTTAAGAGTCAGCCACACCCCCCCTAAAATGGCTCGTTCTAACACGCCCCCACATAGTGGTGTGAAAAAGTGTTGGCCCCCTTCCTGATTTCTTATGTTTTTGCATGTTTGTCACACTTTAATGTTTCAGATCATCAAACAAATTTAAATATCTTTATAAAAGTTAATAGTCAGCCACGCCTACCTAAAACGGCTCGTTCTAACACGCCCCCACATATCTACATCACTATGTAGGTAGATTTGCATAACGCCGCCCAAATGTTCACGCAAAGAAAGAAGGCGTAACTTTTATTCTCGCTGTAGTATTGTTGCCGCTGCCGCCATGTCCTGAAGACGCTGTGTGTTTCGTTGTGAAAGCGAAACTACTTTGTTTGGTCTTCCAAAAGAGGAGGATATCTGCTTCGTCATGCCTAGAGTTGATCCGTGCTGGTCGCTGAGGGAATACATCAACTTAGTGCTGTGGATCGCCGGCACATTTTATGACTGTTTACTGATCCTGGGAGAATAACGTTAGTGACTCACATAAGTAAGTTTTCTTTTATCATTTGCCACTGATGATTCAAACGCGAGTTTTGAGCAGTGTAGAGTAGGCTTGTTGTTTGTCATTTCTCCGATCACAAATGCAGACAGGGTTTTATGTTTACGCGGCACGATGCAACGCAAAGCGTAAAAACATAGTATAAGTCATTATAATCAGTAATTATGTCCCCACTGGATGCAGCAAATGCCTAGTTTATAATGTGTTTTAATGTGTTTGTGTCGTCGCTCCGGCCGGACACGCCATCACAGTATGGTAAGGGGCGTAACATTTCCGTCACATGCTTGAGGTATTCGGCCAATCACAACGCACTGGATAGCTGGCCAATCAGAGCACACCTCGCTTTTTCAGACCGATGAGCTTTGTAAAAATTTACGCGTTTCAGAAAGGCGGGGCATAGAGGAGAAACAATCATGTACAGTATGTGGAAAATAATGTGTTTTTTTAACCTTAAACTGCATAAACACATTTCATTACACCAAATACACAAAATAATGTTCTTTTTAGCAGCATCATATGACCCCTTTAATTGTTTTTGTCCATACAATCAAAGTCAAAGGAACTCAAAACAGCATTGGACTCCATTGACCTTTTAAGCAGTGTTATATTAGTATCATTGAGATATTACAGTTGTTGTTAATATTTTGAATTAGATTTTTTTATTGGTATTTTTTGCTTTCATGTTGATTTTAGTTAAAGGTGTGTGTGTGTGTTTTTTTTTTATTCGTTTTTGATGTTTTTATAAATTTTTATTTCAGTTTTAATTTTATTTATTTTATTACATCTAGTTAAACTAGATGAAAATTAGAAATTGTTTATATTTTTATTTTATTTCAATTAACATTTATTTATTTATTTAGTAATTACATTTATTATGGTTTTAGTTTTTGTCAACTATAACCCTGTTTGAAAGAAAGTCATACATATTTGGAACGACATGAACGTCAGAAAAATTATGATAGAACGTTCAGTTTGGGGTGGTGGGGTGGTAAGCTAGTATTCATATTTCAGTAAGGTCAATGAAATTGTCATGACTATGGTAGCCTATTGTTCTTTGTAGCTTTAACAGAGCCCTTATACATGAATGTGATTGTTTTAATTGTTTAGTAAATCAGCCGCAGTGTCATGGCACAACTTTAAGATGAGTTGTTCAGAATCAAATGCTATTCAGCTCTGAGTCTGGACAGCAAAACCTTCTTTTGTTTCTTCTGACAGATTTGATCTTTATTTTATTTATATATGCTATATGTAATTTTTTGTCTGCAATAAAGCATAAAAATAACAATATTTTTTGCAGATATTTAGAAAACCTGCTAAGTTCACATATTTGTTTCTCCAATAAACAATGCTACAGCCAGTTGTGTGTCTTTAATCTGGCAACCCTCATGAGCGAGGAGACTTGAGGAGAAGGAGGAGCGGGTAAAACAACTCTCTCCAATATTTTGAATTTGGACTGCAGTACCCTAGCTGTCAATATTACATGCTGCACCTTTAATAGATCTCAGACTCTTTTGTTCACAATAGACAATGGATGTCTCGGATACTCTCAGTAACAAGACATTTTCAAAAGAGAAAAACTAAGTAATGCTTGTCCATGGAGAAACTCGCCTTCATGATGCTAAAATGTTAGCATTCTCTGCATTCTTGTGGTTGGCTTTTTTTCCAGGTTGCTAAAGTGTTGCTACACTCTAAAAAATGCTGGGTTAAATATAACCCAGCACTAGGTTAAAAAGGGACAAACCCAGTTATTGGGTTGTTTTGACCCAGCTGTTGGGTTGTCAAAACAACCCAATAGCTGGGTTTGTCCCTTTTTAACCCAGCATTTTTTAGCGTGTAGGTGGCTGTTTACAGGCCAAATCTGAAAACCTGCCTCCCATATTGAAAACAAGGTTTGTATTGAATATTTTAGTCAGGAGACTCAGCATTTTTTTAGAGTGCAGTATGATCAAATCCGATATGTATAAAACTACAAAAATGAGGTTGGAACAAAAACAATACTTTAGAAATGGTGAGATTCAACACAGCTTTTTTTATGGTTCATTTGTCAGAAAAACAATAATGCTTGACAAGATCACTTGTTTCTCCAATAAACAATGCTACAGCCAGTTGTGTGTCTTTAATCTGGCAACCCTCATGAGCGAGGAGACTTGAGGAGAAGGAGGAGCGGGTAAAACAACTCTCTCCAATATTTTGAATTTGGACTGCAGTACCCTAGCTGTCAATATTACATGCTGCACCTTTAATAGATCTCAGACTCTTTTGTTCACAATAGACAATGGATGTCTCGGATACTCTCAGTAACAAGACATTTTCAAAAGAGAAAAACTAAGTAATGCTTGTCCATGGAGAAACTCGCCTTCATGATGCTAAAATGTTAGCATTCTCTGCATTCTTGTGGTTGGCTTTTTTTCCAGGTTGCTAAGGTGTTGCTACACTCTAAAAAATGCTGGGTTAAATATAACCCAGCACTAGGTTAAAAAGGGACAAACCCAGTTATTGGGTTGTTTTGACCCAGCTGTTGGGTTGTCAAAACAACCCAATAGCTGGGTTTGTCCCTTTTTAACCCAGCATTTTTTAGCGTGTAGGTGGCTGTTTACAGGCCAAATCTGAAAACCTGCCTCCCATATTGAAAACAAGGTTTGTATTGAATATTTTAGTCAGGAGACTCATTACCTGAACACTCAATCCTAGAACAAGGGAGATTGAGTTTGACCCTCATCATGTTGTATACACACTAAAAAATGCTGGGTTAAGTGCTGGGTAAAATATTGCAGTTCAAAATAGAGAAAAGAGATGACAGTGTAACAAACATTTTGGGTAACAGTAGGCGGTTTTTAAAAAAAATGAAATTATATAATGCACATTTCCATGAAGTAGTAATAATATAATGGATTTAATTTGATTTTAGGTTATATGTCAAAGTTTAGTATATATATATACTGGTATAAATTATAAATCATTTTGAAGTGTAATTTTTTGCAGTAATGCTTAGATTTTGATTCATTTTACTCTGCGTGTGTGGTGAATCTTCTGCACTCTGGATGTTTTATATTCTCACCCCTTCATTTAAAAAAAAATCCTCATTATTAGGGGTTTTCCTATTTCTTTTCTTATCGTCTGTGAATTTTGGCCACAAACAGCAAACATGTGACTTTTTTTGGACTGTACATCCAAAGTCACCAAGTTTTTAACCACTTTATGAGAGAGAAACCGAGAACTGTTTTCAACTTTGATAATAATAAGAAATGTTTCATGAGCATCAAATCAGAATATTGGAATGATTTCTGAAGGATCATGTGACACTTAAAGGAACACTCCACTATTTTTGAAAATAGGCTCATTTTTCAACTCCCCTAGAGTTAAACAGTTGAGTTTTACCGTTTTCAAATCCATTCAGCCGATCTCCGGGTCTGGCGGTAGCACTTTTAGCTATAGCTTAGCATAGATCATTGAATCTGATTAGACCGTTAGCATCTCGCTCAAAAATGACCAAAGAGCTTCGATATTTTTCCTATTTAAAACTTGACTCTTCTGTAGTTACATCGTGTACTAAGACAGGCGGAAAATGAAAAGTTGCGATTTTCTAGGCCGATATGGCTAGGAACTATACTCTCATCCCGGCGTAATAATCAAGGAACTTTGCTGCCGTACCATGGGTGCAGCAGGCACAATGATATTACACAGCGCATGAAAATAGTCCCCAGCACGCTCCCTGTGCAAGCAGGTGGTCACGTTGGTTATATTGACGGAAGTTAGCCTATTTTCAGCCTATTTTCTGCTACCGCCAGACCCGGAGATCGGCTGAATGGATTCGAAAACGGTAAAACTCAACTGTTTAACGCTAGGTGAGTTGGAAAATAAGCCTGTTTTCAAAAATAGTGGAGTGTTCCTTTAAGAGTAATGGCTGCTCAAAATTTAGCACTGCCATCACAGGAATGAATAAAATATGTTCAAGTAGAAAAGAATGCTTTTTTTTTTCTTTTCCTAAAATGAACTAAAACTTTACGGGGGGATGTAGAGTTCTTGAATGTTCATGACTTTGACTGATTCCGTAGTCCAGCAAAACATATGTTTTGTTCTGTAGCCATTTGTGGCTTTCTGTCACTCTCATTTTTATAAGAATAAAGTTATAACAGAAACATTGAAATATAGGTACAATACAATTTTAGGAGACAACATAAGTAATAACTGCCTCATCATTATGAAAGGAAATATTGGCAGCAGAGCATTTTACCGTCACTCTACAAACAGATTCTTCGGTTGCCACCAGGTGAAAGTTCAGATCCTCTTTGCTGGTCCACTGTCTGTTGGTGTGTTTGGCAGCGATGTGGAAAGGTGTGGCAGAAACCAGCTGAAGAAGACAACAGTTCACTAGATTTGTGGAGAAAACGGTAAAACTCAACTGTTTAACTCTAGGGGAGCTGGAAAATGAGCCTATTTTCAAAAATAGTGGAGTGTTCCTTTAAGAGTAATGGCTGCTCAACATTTAGCACTGCCATCACAGGAATGAATAAAATATATTCAAGTAGAAAAGAATGCTTTTTTTTTTCCTAAAATGAACTAAAACTTTATGGGGGAATGTAGAGTTCTTGAATGTTCATGACTTTGACTGATTCCGTAGTCCAGCAAAACATATGTTTTGTTCTGTAGCCATTTGTGGCTTTCTGTCACTCTCATTTTTATAAGAATAAAGTTATAACAGAAACATTGAAATATAGGTACAATACAATTTTAGGAGACAACATAAGTAATAACTGCCTCATCATTATGAAAGGAAATATTGGCAGCAGAGCATTTTACCGTCACTCTACAAACAGATTCTTCGGTTGCCACCAGGTGAAAGTTCAGATCCTCTTTGCTGGTCCACTGTCTGTTGGTGTGTTTGGCAGCGATGTGGAAAGGTGTGGCAGAAACCAGCTGAAGAAGACAACAGTTCACTAGATTTGTGGACATTTCTAAGGAAATCTGCCAGCTGTTGTCAGACTCCTTGTGCATTCAAAAATCTCACTGGATTATTACAATTAATGGCAAAAATAGATCGAGTAAATATCTTAAAACAGTTACGTTTTTGTGAATTTGCACAGCACTCTACCTTTAGATGGCAATACAAGTTGAAATGTTTATGTAAATTAATAGTTAAGCCAAAAATTCAAAGTCCATCCAAGATGTAGATGAGTTTGTTTCTGCATCGGAACAGATTTAGAGAAATGTAGCATTACGTACTCACCAATGGATCCTCTGCAGTGAATGGGTGCCGTCAGAATTCAAATCCAAACAGCTGATAAAAAAACATCACAATAATCCACAAGAAATCCACACAACTCCAGTCCATCAGTTAACATCTTGTCAAGTGAAAAGCTGCGTGTTTGTAAAAAAACAAATCCATCATTAATACATTTTAACTTTAAACCATTGCTTCTGGCTGAAATAATCCATAATAATACTTCCTTCTGTGTAAAAGTTCCTCCCCTGTTGTCCTCTCACATCAAAATCCACCTTTTTGGACTGTTTTCGCTTGTATACAGTGCTTGATCTGTGCATATTTCTCTCCTGAATCAGACAAGATGACTTTTCCACTGGAGAAAGCTATATTATGTATAGAGGACTCGTATTTTAGCTGGAAACAAGGTTTGAATTTCAAAATGTCTTGACGAATTTATTACAAGAGCTTTTTACATCACAAGACATTAATTGATGGAGTGGTGTGGATTACTTGTGGATTATTGTGATGTTTTTATCAGGACTCTCATTCTGACGGCACCCATTCACTGCAGAGCATCCATTGGTGAGCAAGTGATGTAATGCTACATTTCTCCAAATCTGTTCTGATGAAGAAACAAACTCATCTACATCTTTGATGGCCTGCGGGTGAGTTCATTTCTAAAAAATGTTTGGGCAAACTATTTCTTTTAAAGCACGAGCAATACAAATAATAGTGATGCTTGCTTTAGCAAACAGTACGATCTTGGATGATCTTACCTCATACAGGCATCTCTGTCCAACAGACATACAGCCGGACATGCCCCTCCAGGCCTTAATCTGGTTCACCAAACTCACATAAATGTCCTGGCATGGGATCCCAAAGAGCCTGACAAATAATGAGGGACATTTCAATGCAATGCCATGTTCTGAAGACTGATTATAAGGTCGCGTGAATTTGCACATTTGATTGTGGATCTGGGGCATGACTAAAAAGGGGACAGAATTTAGACCACGGACATCCTTAGGCTTGCATCGTGCATATCGAATGAGCTTTATGTGGAGGGGCAGTCACTGTTAATAATTAGCATGGTGGATGATAGAGATAAAATATCAAAGCCTTGTAATGCATGTCACAAGTTTGTGATTTGTCTTGGTTTATATACAGCTCAATCATAAGATTTATAGAGTATAGGGTACAAATACCATCAACAATGTCAAACCAACTGGCATCTGCAGATAAATTATGCTGGAAGTTTTCTCAGAACTAAACATCACTTTTCAAAGCACTTTAAATATGACTTTTACTCCATTTTAAACAACAATCTACTATTTTATCATTTTAAAACTATTTTTCCTTTAATAAAAATATTTTGCTAGGTGTTTGTTCACATAACACTGCCATATCTGCCCCTCATCCACACTTTCTTTCTTTTTTACCATGCTGACTGAAAACATAATGAAAACATGTGACGTGAAAGAGTGATCATTATTTACAGTTATATAAGTGGTGTGAATCACAGCCATAAAAATGAAAGAGACATAAATGAAAGAAAAAGGCATTTATTAAACTCCTTCAAAACTGATTTTCCATAAGCATGATGTTTAGGAAGGAGGTAGAGTGTGGAATCCAATGTTATTTGAGTATCATTTATATATATTTTGTTTACTAATATTATTAGTATTATTTATTATTATACTATCATATTTAGTAATATTTTGAATTAAGCTTTTATTTTTATATTTTTAGTTTTCATTTTCATTTTAGTTCAAGTTTTAATAGTTTTGTTTTGTGCTTTAGTCATTTTTATTATTAATTTTTATATAGCTTATTTTTGCTTAGGTTTTAGTTTAAGTAATTTTAGAAAACTTTATATATATATATATATATATATATATATATATATATATATATATATAAAAAACTTCAGCTTTGATTTTAGTTAACAATAGATATGGCTATTATGATGATATTGTGCATTAAAGGGATAGTTCACCCAAAATTGAAAATGCTGTCATCATTTACTCATCCTCAAGTTTTACTAGACCTGCGTGAGTTTCTTTCTTCTGTTTAACACAAAAGAAGATATTTTAAATAATGTAAGCAATTACGTCCATTGCAAGTAAATGGTAAGTCACTGGCTATTTCTTTATACTGATGTTACATGTATTAAGTGTTATATGTGACCCTGGACCACAAAACCAGTCATACAGGTCAATTTTTCGAAATTGAGATGTATACATCAACTGAAAGACGAATAAATAAGCTTTCCATTGATGTATGGTTTGTTAGGATAGGATAATATTTGGCCGAGATACAACTATTTGAAAATCTGGAATCTGAGGGTGCAAAAAAATCTAAATATTGAGAAAATCGCCTTTAAAGTTGTCCAAATGAAGTTCTTAGCAATGCATATTACTAATCAAAAATTAAGTTTTGATATATTTACGGTAGGAAATTTACAAAATATCTTCATGGAACATGATCTTTACTTAATACCCTAATGATTTTTGGCATAAAAGCAAAATCGATCATTTTGACCCATACAATGTTTTTTTGGCTATTGCTACAAATATACCCAAGCGACTTAAGACTGGTTTTGTGGTCCAGGGTCACATATAACAATGACCATACATTATGTACCAATTTAATGCAGGTAAATATCAGTAATCTTACACTCTAAAAAATGCTGGGTTAAAAAGGGACAAACCCAGCTATTGGGTTGTTTTGACCCAGAGGTTGGGTTGCTTTGACACAGAGGTTTGGTTGTTTTGACCCAGCGGTTGGGTTGTTTTGACCCAGCGGTTGGGTTGCTTTGACCCAGCGGTTGGGTTCAAAACAACCCAGCCGCTGGGTTCGTCCCTTTTTAACCCAGCGCTGGGTTAAAAAGGGACAAACCCAGCTATTGGGTTGTTTTGACCCAGAGGGTGGGTTGCTTTGACCCAGCGGTTGGGTTGTTTTGACCCAGAGGGTGGGTTGCTTTGACCCAGCGGTTGGGTTGTTTTGACCCAGAGGGTGGGTTGCTTTGACCCAGCGGTTGGGTTGTTTTGACCCAGAGGGTGGGTTGCTTTGACCCAGCGGTTGGGTTCAAAACAACCCAGCCGCTGGGTTCGTCCCTTTTTAACCCAGCGCTGGGTTATATTTAACCCAGCATTTTTTAGAGTGTACCATTTGACTTAAATGAAATGACCCACCCACATTTTATTACACTATGATATGACTGCAAACACACGGTTACACTTTATTTCGATAGTCCACTTTAGACATTATATTAATTATAAGTAACTTTGTAACTACATGTCAACTAATTCTCATTAATTTGCAACTACATGTCTACTAACTTTCAGAGTAGTTAGTAAGTTGACAAAGAAAGTGTTAGAAGATATTAACTACTAATAGAGTCTACTAATACTCTACTAACTGCTAGTTGACATGTAGTTGCAAAGTTACTTGCTGTTAATACAATGTCTAAAGTGGACTATCGAAAAAAAGTGTTACCAAACAAACAGACAGCAGCTGAAATTACTTTTCCGATATATGCACACAAAAACCTCCAGGTAAATGGTATCCTACCATATGACTCTGCATTGAGCGTGAAGCGGTTCTCCCGTTGCCATCATGTTGATCCCCAGGGTCAGGGTGAGAGTCAGCAGCAAGATTCTTGTTTGCATGGTGAAGATCTGTCAGTGGTCTGTGCGTCCTGTCACTGAACAGATAGAGACGAGCTTAAGATTGAGATTTATACTGGGGTCTGATGTATAGAGAGCAGCATCCGAGCTGTCATATGGGGTCAGATGGGACGAGGAGCCACAGCATTGATTAGCAAAGGCCACGTCACGTGAGGAGCAGAAGCAAAAGTGTTTGAGTATTAAATGTGTGTCCTTCTGTTCTTAGAGATGCCTGGATTAAATGCATTCATTCACTATATATCAGCTGATCTGATGTTTTTTTTTTTTAAGTTTTGTGTTCTGTTTGAGTGCATATAAAGGCTTTTTAGTAGGCTAATATGTGTAACGTCTGAGGATTTATATGCTATTTATTTATGCTGTACACACAAACAGCCTTTTCATGAATATTTACAGTCTTTTCACAAATTAGGTGTAAGCAGGAATTGGACAAACGTCTTTGATTCTAATATCTAAACATACTATGCAAATAAGTTTAATGTATATGTACACTACCCTTCTTTTTTTAACCCCCCTTTTTTTAAAGAAATACTTTTATTCCGCAAGGATGCATTACATTTAATAAAGTGACAGTAAATACATTTATAATGTTACAAAATATTTTTTATTTCAACTGAATGCTCTTCTTTTGAATGATGATAATCATTCGTGATTTAATCATTTTTTTGAGTCTGTTCTTTCTTTTAGGGCCGCTCTCTCTCACTCTACGTTTACATGGACATCAGTAATCGAATTATTTACCTTATTCTAAATAAGCCAATATTATGATTATGGTGTTTACATGAGTTGCTTTTAGAATATTCCTTTCATGTTCCTGTTTTATATGTTTAGTACATAGTTCGATTAATGGCACACGTCACTACGTCCCCACGTGACGCCATCCGACGTCCCCTCCAGAATTTCACATATAAACATATAGTTCGTCTTCGTGATGATGCCATGTACAGTTTTGGGTGTTTCATTTTGAATTTTATGAAAGCTTCAAGTGCAGTTAATTATTTGTACGTGCATACAGTTGACGGCGGGTGTTGAAGCTCTTTTATTTGTCGTCAAACGGTTGGCCACTGCCCTGTGTGTATCCTGTCGCAAAATGCGGCGAAAAGTCCTACACGATGGTAATAATGTGATTAAGGTGTTTACATGTCTATTCTGCACTTCAGTAATGCGACTAAAATAGGAATACTCCAGGTATCTTAATTCGATTTCTGTCAAGAAACAACAACAAAATTTTTTAACAAAAAACAGATAAAGACAAAAAAGTAGCCATTGATAATATCTAAACAATATGTAGTAGTATAGTATATAGTATCCAAATCAAAATGTAATCAAATTAATTTATGTGTGATTTATGTGTCAATTATGTGCAATGTCTTAGCCACTAGGGATTGTTACATAGGGCTATTTGAAGTGGCAAAGCACCTGGTGCCTGAAAAGAATTGGGGGGGGGGGCAATAGGGATTTCGCCTAGGGAGTCAAATTGGCTAGAAACGGCCCTGCTAGCAGTAAATACATAGTGTAGCCTACATTTAAACTTCTACGGGCCTATGTGTTTTATTTTTTACATGCAGGTATAACGGGGCTAAAGGTGCCCCGTGGTAAAAGGCGCCTTTGATTTTATTTTCCTCTAAACCACTAATAGCACAACAACTTGAAGTAGCACTTTCCAAAACATCTGCTTTTCAAGATGCATGTGGAAATTTGGCTGATCCTGACGCAAAGCTGATTCTGTGCAAGTTTGATCTAATATTTGATTTTTTTTTTTTTTTAAACAATCGCAAGATTTAGAGACAAATGGCTTCTTGATGATTTTCAGTTTTGTTTAAGGTAATTAATAATAACGGTATTTGGGGTAAAAAGCGCCACTGCTGTTGGGGTGAAAGGCACAATAAATAGGCTAACAGGATAATAAATAGCTGGCATGGTTAGATTCAGATAGGCTAGCAAATATCATATGTTAAGTTGTGTGTCCACCTTAGAGATAATCACCATGTTTATAATGAAACCATCACATTTAAAAATCTGATATGAATCATATATCATATAATAAAATATCATTTGTTGTTCCTACTGTAAATCTATATTAAATTATTATGGGATTTCCTTCAATGCTTTCAGAATCTTTACTTTTAAAAATATTTTTCAAATGTATTTGACATTACATATTTTAATGACAGTATATTTATTGAACAATTAATTATTTTATTTATGAAAATAAGCAGAAAATAGTACAAACTTTGCTACAAGTATTAACTTGTTCAAAAAACATTAAAAACAATATTTTAGCTAATTTGTATCAATACTTTGTGCCTTTTCCCCAGGCTGGTGAGACTTTTACCCCTTTCAGTCTTGTAATGTAAGTGAATGGGAATCACAGCTTTGAGAGTCAAAAAAACATACACAAACAAAACCAAATTAAACCCTGCGGCTCGTGACGATACATTGATGTGTAAAGACACGAAACGATCGGTCTGTGCAAGAAACTGAACAATAAAAACCTAATTGAGATTGTAGATAGAGTGTCAATGGTCCATTTGAGAGATAGGTGGCGGTAATGCACTTATAAGTCTGCGATCCGCCGTAAAGCAAGAAGACTCGTCACGCGCTGGCTGTCGAGGACGCGCTCAAGACAGTAGAGACATTGCAGTGCATCAGAGGTAAAAACCTGATATAAATACTGTTCAGTTTCTTGCACAGACCGATCGTTTCGTGTCTTTACACATCAATGTATCGTCACGAGCCGCAGGGTTTAATTTGGTTTTGTTTGTGTTTTTTGTTTTACTCTCAAAGCCGTGATTCCTATTCACTTCCATTATAAGACTGACAGACTGCAATGGTTTGAGTTAAAAATCTTCGTTTGTGTTCTACTGAAGAAACAAAGTCACCTACATCTTGGATGCCCTGGGGGTAAGCAGATAAACATCACATTTTCATTTTTTGGTGAACTATCCCTTTAAGCAGCAGTAGCACATGATCTGAGTGTATTTGGTGACAGAATCTGGCATGGAGGAAAGAGAGAGAGAAAAAGGCTGGAGAAAAGAGGAGCAATGTAGTTACACTGAAAAAAATGATTTTACAATTAAATTATAAAATAAAACAATAAAAAAAAAATATTATACATTGATTTACCTATCATTTTACCTGCACCATCCCATTGGGAAATATTTTTTTCTTATTTTAAGCATGAACTTGAACATTTTGTGACTAGTTCTGGTTGTGTACATAACTTTGCATCTCATAAAACATTTCTGAGTCTGAATTTGAGGTCCTCCTTCATACCAAAAGAAAACATCCAACCACTCCTTGGCTTGCATTTAGTTAAAAGATTCACAAAATAAATTAAGCAGAACTGTGAACTTGCATGAATAATAGTCACATGTTTGTTGAGTGTTGGAGTGGTAGCTGCTATGGTTATAATGCTTTCACCGCATGACAATATGCACACACACAAAAAGGAGGAAAACCATTAATCGCTGTCAAAAAGAGCTGATATGTTTCCTTTCACTGCTTCTTCATATTACAGTTCAAATTAAATGAGACCATTTTACTCTCTCTGACCCTTACAATGAAACATCTTTTCCGCTATGCCTTTATAACTGTAAACCTACATTTACACCACTGTGCTGCATTTACTGTAAGTTTTTTGTCAAACTGGTAAAGTCAATTTAAATCGATCACAGAACCAACACCTAAACCTTCTCAACCTAAGTGTTGGTGATTATAAGTTTAAATGCATTCCTATCTGACGTCAGGAAATTTGCAGCTTAATTTTTTTTATCCTCTTATATCAATAAACGTATAATATTATTATCCTCACCATTTAGTTTACCAATCCATTTTGGTTGTTTCTCTTCGGGCAGGTAGACACACAGGTAATAAATTGGCACTCCAGACAGTGCAATAGCAACTTCTATGAGAGAGTTAATGGTGTCGCTGTACAGAGGAACGATCACGAGGAACACACTGCACAGGCAGTAGACGAAGGGAAAGAACAATGTGAGCTAATGGAGAAAAAGACCTAGTCAACAAACACACAGAATAACACATACTGTTATTCAAACACTATGTAATAATCAGATGTGTATGCTGGACCACTGCATGGATCCAGTTACCTTGACCGGCCTGTGACATGTCTGTTCAGGCTGAGTGATACACAGGTAAATGAGTCCGGCCACAGACATGCCTACATACAGCCAGTAACTGAAGCTGAAGTAGTTGATGAGTTGGTTGAAACACATCCTCCACACACAGGAAGATCAGACCCATCACACCCTACAGACAGCCACAAATCCAGTGCTTATCAACGCCCATTTAGCTACCTGGTGTGGGCATTGTTGCTATTTCACACACAAAGAAGACAGCCAATCATAACAGCGGTCGTTTACACATTAAGGTGCATTCGATTTTTTTTTTCTCATTACAATTTATTTTTGCCATAAAAGAAATTAGTAGCACTTGTTAAAAATCTTTCAAATGACTTCCACCCACTCCACTCATTTCAGTAGCCTAATAAAAGCTATGCTATATGTGGAGCAGATCACCTAAGGGGGGCCAACATGATGAAATCACATGACTTCTGTGATTATTGAACATTTTCGTTCACAGAATATACTAATTTGAACTGAATGTGAATAGGGTGTTTCTACAATGAAATCAATAAGAAAAAACAATTGTTTTGCACAATGCTACATCCACACCACTAGGTGTCAGTATAAATGTGCAATCACCTTTACGTGAAATTTTGTGGACGAAATCCAGTCATTCCAATAGGAATCCTCTCTCTTGTGAGTTTTTCCACACAGATTTTGTTCATGTTCATGTTGGTTGAACCAGCAGAAAGCTGCTTGGTTTAAAAACAACTCTTGTGTGAGCAATGCTTCATAGGCTACATCTCCATGGACCTTTTCCATGCAAAATTATGCTGACATTTCGCTAATGTGACCGCACATTAAGTCAAAGTCAGCTGCCATATTGGTTGGCGCAACATGAACAAAAAATGACTGAGTGCACCTTTAAAGGTGTCAGATGCGATTTCAAGTTTTCCTTTCTCTTTGGAGTGTTACAAGCTGTTCGTGCATAGATAAGATCCCTAAAGTTGCAAAGACTAAAGTTTCTCAAACCCAAAGAGATATTCTTTATAAGAGTCGTCCACGCCCTCCTAAAACGCCTCGTTTAAACACACCCCCACATGTCTACATCACTGTGTGGGAAGATTTGCATAACACCGCCCAAATGTATACGCAAAGAAAGAAGGCGTAACTTTGATTCTCGCTATAGTATTGTTGCTGCCGCCACCATGTCTTGGAGACGCTGTGTTTCGTTGTGAAAGCGAAACTACTTTGTTTGGTCTTCCAAAAGAGGACACAACTAGAAATCAGTGGTTAAGTTGTATTTACAACATTGTTCCAGAACAGTTCAAACCAAATATTCAGATGTGTGTAGCGCATTTTACGGAGGACGAGGACTGTTTCCTGGGAGAGTAGCTTACAATGCCGGTGTTCCGGTGAATTCAGTTCCCCTTTTTCCCCTTCTATGCGCATGCTGGCCAATCAGAGCACACCTCGCTTTTCCAGACCGATGAGCTTTGTAATAATCGGCGCGTTTCAGAAATGCGGGGCATAGAGGAGAAACAATAATGTACAGTATGTGGAAAATAATGTGTTTTTTAACCTTAAACCGCATAAACACATTTCATTACACCAAATACACAAAATGTTCTTTTTAACAACATCATATGACCCCTTTAATCATACAGCATTAGAAATACAGACTGTTGAATTTTCAAGGCAATAAAAAGGCTTGAAAGCAACACGTGAAACTAAATTAAGACATTTTTTTCTTATTGACTAAGTGAATTTAAGTATTTATAGAAAATGATAAAATTACATTACAACACTCTAAAAAATGCTGGGTTAAATACAACCCAGTGCTGGGTAAAATAGGGACAAACCCAGCAATTGGGTTGTATTTAACCCAGCATTTTTTAGAGTGTTGTAATGTAATTTTATCATTTTCTATAAATACTTAAATTCACTTAGTCAATAAGAAAAAAATGTCTTAATTTAGTTTCACGTGTTGCTTTCAAGCCTTTTTATTGCCGTTAAATGTTTAACACAACCTTCTGGGTAGTAACCCAACCGCTGGGTCAAAACAACCCAATTGCTGGGTTTGTCCCTATTTTACCCAGCACTGGGTTGTATTTAACCCAGCATTTTTTAGAGTGCAGTGGTGATGGAAGAAATGGAGCTTTTCAAAACTCTTAATCAATTGCTTTGTAAAATAATTCTGCTGGTGTAAATGCAGCCCCAAAAACATACATCATAACATATTTTACAAACCAGTTGCAACTGCTTTCTTGAAAGTGTAATCTATTAAATCTTTTATTGTTTGTTAGGCCTGTTTTTGTGTGTTTTATGGAGGGCTTGGCTAATCAGCCAGTACGAGACAATTAACTACTACTCTTCCTTTTTTATTATACAAATGTTTCTTTAAAAATGTCTACAAATTTGAAAAATAGCACTGAGATCTGGTAAAAACCATATAGATACATACTGGTTCATGGGTTCACTGAGATCGCTGCTAATGGCGAACTATTGAAATTTTGGTTTTTGAAGCAGTTATGACTTAAAGCCTTGCTTTCTGAAATTATATGACTTGATAGTTGGTTCAAAACAAAAGATTTGAAAAGTTAATGAAGTTTCACCAAGCAGAACCATGATTCAGGGACTTTCCAATGGTTAAAGACCAGCTATAGCCTTTCCTCACAGAAATACATCATATTACAGAAGTAAAATGGGTTGTGAACACCATATCATGTTGATTTTCCCAAATGATTATATTTTAGTATCCTATTATCATGGATAATCTGGTACAAATAATGTACATACTGATAACTGTAGAAAAAGTCAAGATCCTTACATTGAAGAGGAGTGCAGGTACAGGAGTGTAGGGCTCAGCGTGGATCAGACTTAAGCTGTTGGGAAGGTGGCCTTCTCTCACCCCCACAAAAAACAACCTAACATGAAAGAGCGCAATCTTTACTAAGTGCATATGTCAAGACTTCAGCGTTCCTTGTTGTTTTAACTGGAAAGAGATAGGTTTACCTGGACGGCGATGGGAACGATCCAGCTAATTGGGCCCAGAACCTGATTTTCAAATGTCTACAGATGGGGACACAGACTGATATTTTAATTAAATGATAGCTTAATTTATAGAATAAACTCTTAAAGACTAAAGATAAGATATTTGATCATCAGAAAGATCCTTACTACAGCCACTGCGTCACTACCCATGAAAGAAGGCATGTCCAGAACGGCATATTATGCCACGTTGGTCAGTAGGTAGATGACTGTCACTATTGGCATGGAGATGTCACGAATCCGGTCCGTGGTCTTCCATCTGCTCGCCACCAGAGGTCGCCTTCTGATTACATTGACTCTCACACCACACAAACTGCTGCACGTCACCCTGGACTACATTTCCCATGCTCCATTGCACTGATCACCTGCAGCCAATCACACACACACACACACACACACACACACACACTATATAACAACCACTCAAATCCTTCTCTAATCGCACGAGTATTGTAAGCGCATATCGCTACCCTAGCTGATAGCTACTTTACGGAGCCTGCTCTAGTTTTCTTAGTCTAGTCATTGTCATAGCCTTGCCTTGCCTGCATTCCCGTGTTCGGATTCTTGCCTGAGTATTTTGGAAGCCAATCACACACACACACACACACACACACACACACACACTATATAACAACCACTCAAATCCTTCTCTAATCGCACGAGTATTGTAAGCGCATATCGCTACCCTAGCTGATAGCTACTTTACGGAGCCTGCTCTAGTTTTCTTAGTCTAGTCATTGTCATAGCCTTGCCTTGCCTGCATTCCCGTGTTCGGATTCTTGCCTGAGTATTTTGGATTACCCTTTCGACTTGTCTTTTGGATTATGTTTGCACCTTGCCTGGACTATTGCTTATGTTCCTCGGATTACCCCTCTTGTCAAGCCCTTTGGATTACGTTCGCCATCGATCGACCCACGCCTGTTTAACGGATTACTCTTGTGTCTTGCCTGTGCCATATCTGTTTGATGGTGTTTGACCCTGCCTGTTTCTGACCATGTCTTCTTATAAAGCTTTGCAAATGGATCCGCATGCCTCACGTCTCTGTCACTCTGTAACAGGAAATGGCTATAGCGATGGGAAGGTTCCTATGAATTATAAATGCTTAGGATAAATGCAAATGTAAATCCAGAAAGAGAAACACACCACAGGTCTGACATATACTGGTGGTGGTGGAACAAAATTGGTCTACTACACATGAAAAACAACAAATAATGTGCGATCTTTGACACAAAATTAATTTACTTGATATCTCTGTTAATTAGTATTAATTATACCAGCTATTTTGTAATTTAGTCTTAGTCTTTAGTTTTATTCAAGTGTTAGTTGGGGGAAAAGGCTGTGAATTTTAGTTAAAAAATTTATTTAAACATTTTTAATTATCGTATTTTAGTTTAGTTTTAGTCAATGAAAACAGACATTTTTAATGTCATTTTTAAAAATGCTGTTTAATGCAGTGCAGAGGGCATGAAATTACACTGCAATTACTGCTTGAAAAATGTTATGAGAGTAATGTTTTAATTAAAAAGTTACTATAGAAATAAAATGACGAAAAAAAAAAATATTTTCAAATATGAGACTAAAAAAAGCCAGTAGGTGGCAACTAGTGAATGTTACTAAGTGAGTCATTGAATCATTCATTCAACCTATTTGTTCAAAACATCTGATTCAGTCAGGAACAAAGCAAGTGACTGATTTTATGTATGGGTTATTTCATAATTTAAAATGCAGATTAATTTAGAAATGAGGCCATGGGCCTCATTCATTTTTAATTTTGTACAATTTGCACATTTATTTATGAAGAAAAAAAATATACAAAATTTCCACCAGATTCATGACAGGTGTGTATGCACATACATTTGTTATTACCCTCGTTCAGTATTAATGAATCTGTATTATTGACTGCAGCTAGAATTTTGCATTAAAATATGCCCCCAAAAAAGTACATATAAGGGTTTCCACACAACTTTACCTCTCTTTTATGTAGCCTTAGACTACACGCAGTCATGTTTCAGACCTCTAATTTGCCAGGCTACATTTTATCATGTCATTTTTATTTTATTTATAGTTACTCAGAAAAAGTATTTGTAGAGTCATGTTATTGGTTTAAATTATTGGTTTCTAAGGCCACCAGGAGTATGTGATTTTTGTACATAGATGCACAATTACTGAATAAGACAATATCCATTTAAATGTGGAAAAAATGGTTATGCTGACACCTCTCAGGGTTCTGGATCTCCTCAGTAACAAAGTTGAGAGTGTCCCAGCCAGAGTAGGAGAACAAAGCTCAGCCATCATCCCAACGTTGCTATAAGAAAAATATTTATTATTTAATTTATAGGGAATATAAATCTATGAGTAACTCCAAACAACATTTGGTCCCTTTTTAAAATTTTTATTTTACACTCTAAGAAATGTCCATAAAAGGGGCCAATGTATTGTTTTAACAAGAAGGAATTTTCCATATTTATTTTTCAAAAGAAAAGTACCAGTACCTTTTCCATTTTTCTACAGTTTTTTTTTCAGTGCATTTTTGTTTTATCCACAAATAAATTAATTAATTGTGGTAACAGTTTAGCAAAAATTGCAAACATTATACAAGATATATGTAAAATAAATCAGCTCATATAATATATATGAGCTCATAATAATACATAATATACAGTATATCATTTAACAATTGTTTAAATCTGTGAAGTTGATAATGTACATTTTCTGAAAGTTAAGCAATAAGCATTGATATTTGACAAAAAGAAACAAATGACTGCATTTTTTTTACCCTATTCTTGGAAAGGGCCAGGTCCGATCTCAGTTAGCTTGTGAATCATGTGTGTGTTGTTACAGTCTGTCCTCATGCACTGGGTGGATTATGTCCCTGCCTTCTGAGAACACATTTCACCCAAATACCAGTGTCTTCAATCGTCAGACCTGCAATAGTAGGCCTACATCTCTTTAGAAATGAGTGGTTGATGATTCTTTAGTGCACATTATTCTAAATAGAAATAAATGTCTTCATAATCTTTCTTTTAATGTAATAGCTTGGCTCACCTCTGAAACAACTTCCCTTTTCAGCTGAACGACCACTATGAGTCATTACAGCCGTATTGGTTAATTCTGGCATGAAACGGCCACTTTTCACACTCAAATTTGTATTCCCCCCCCATTACATTAGGGAAGTGCAATGGGTTTTGAATGCCATTTCACACAGAAGGATAAGCTTTAGTGAAGTGAAGAAAAAAAGGTTTTGTGTGTTGTGATGTGAGAGACAGTAGAAGTGGACAAATATTTCTCTCTCTCACACACACACACACACACACACACGCGCGCACAATAAATAAAATCACTGACATAACATCTACAATAATAATATAATGCAATTTGTAATAAATAATTATATGTTTTTGTCAAATTATATATTTAAGGTGCTGTTCTCGATCCTATCCCCTTTCTTCAATGCCTGAACAAAAACACGTTATTGTGATATCTTGTTTTAGCCAAAGGTTCACCTAAACACGAAAGTTCTGTCATTATACACTCTCAAGTAGTTCCAAACCTGAATGACTTTCATTCTTCTGTAAAACACAAAAGAAGATATTTTGAAGAACACTGGGTACCAAACAACATTAGAGCCCACTGACTTGCATTTTATGAACAAATAAACACGGAGACATTTCTCTAAATATCTTCTTTTGTGTTTAACAGAAGACAGAAAGTCAAACTGTTTTACAACAACATGAGGGTAAGTAAATGATGACAAAAATCATATTTGGGTGAAGTATCGCTTAATCAAAATACTTGTTCTTAAAGAGTAAACGCTATGCTAAGCTAATTAGCTTAGCTAACTGAAAAGTGAAATGTTTAATTTGAAAACGTTTAGCTTTGGTAATATAATGTTATATGTAATTTAAATGACAAATTCATTTTTCGTAATTAAGAAAGAATTAATTATAAAGTAATTCTATGTCATTTAATCAGGCACTGAATTGTGCACACATACAAAAAAAAGTTGTCTCAGGTAATACAATGGCTTTGGGGTGACAGGATCTCACTCAACAATGGTTAACAGGAACCAGCCGAAAAGGGAAGTCATTTCAGAGGTGGGTGATGAAAGATTCAAAAGAAAAGGGCCTTTCGCACTGCTTTAGTTCCAGAACTAAATGGACAGTACTAAAGTACTGGGACGATTTTGTGCAAACTATTTCCCAGTACCATTTAAAGGGGTGCATTCGCACCGACAGTGTGTACTAAGAAGTGACGTAAACCGGTCGACAGCGACGTCATTTGTGCGCGGCGTTCAACAACAGAAACAAAGAAGAACAACGTTAACAACAGGAGGATGGAGGACGCTGTGATCGGAGCTGTGTTGGACATGGAAAGTCGACGTATACGTAAAGCGATTGAAAGAACGGAAAGGAGGACTAAGAATCTCCAACGACAACTGGCAGTGCTACATTTGCTACAAGTGCCTGCTCTCCAGCATCCGTCCATCTATCGCTGTTCTCCATACTTGCGAAATAAGTTGACAATGTTTACAGTATGTTTACACTGCGTTTTAAATCATGGCGGGTGAGGGCGTTTTCGTACACGTTTGGCCAATCAATGTCTACTTACGTCACGGGTAGTACCAGTTGTGCTGGTTAGACCCTGCTCCGGAGTAGGAGCTAATTTGGTTCTCGAAAAAAGCCAGTCCGGTACTAAAATCGCACCCAGTTCCGGCGGTGCAAAAAAGACAAAAAGTGGGTAGTTCCACAATTAGTTCTGGTACTATGAAAAGGTTCCCGCGGTGCAAAAGGCCCTAAAGACAGTATTGTTCTTTGGAAAAACTTAACTTTTTGCAATCACAATCTTTCCCACTGAGGACTCACAGAGACAAGCCGCTGCTATCAGTCTCACAGCATCGTACGGAGACTGACAGGTTGGGAGTGCTTCCACCAGGTAGTTGGCAAACGTCAGCGAGATGACAGCCTGGCTGGCCGGCTCGACCAGCAGGATGGACATCCACAGGCGAATGAAAGCAAGGATACTCCCAAAAGCCTCCAGGATGTACACGTAACTAGCGCCAGACTTTGTAATAGTGGTTCCAAGTTCTGCGTAACACAGTGCACCAAACACAGAAAATATGCCACCGAGAGCCCAGATAACCAGCGAAAGGCCGTAGGTGGCGCTGTACAACAGCACGAAAATGCCCGAGCCAGTCATGTTGCCCACAATTAAGCAGATGCCGTTAGTGAGAGAAATCTCCCTCCTCATGATCATCTTCTCCTCCTGCGAGTCTGGACCATTGCAGGCTTCTTCAGGTCCAGGTCTCCCCGTGACCCCGGGCAGAGCTTTTGGCCTAAAGACATCTGTTTCTTCATGCTGAAGACACAAGAAGTCAACAGTTATTACAGCTGTAATCACTGGTAAAGCTCGTTAATAAAGCAATAAGCAATGGTTTACAAGTGAATTTATAACAGCTAATGGGCGTTGTTTTAAAACCCCCTTAGCTGTTATAAATTCACTGTAAACCACGGCTTCACGGGGCTTATTGCTTTTATAAAACGGTTATTCCATATACGTAGTAAGGTTTCACAGAATAAAACAGCAAATAACGTGTAATGACATTAGATATTAACTGACACAACTTTTGATTTCAACAATATATTAGTCAATTTCACCAGCACGAAAATGCCCGAGCCAGTCATGTTGCCCACAATTAAGCAGATGCCGTTAGTGAGAGAAATCTCCCTCCTCATGATCATCTTCTCCTCCTGCGAGTCTGGACCATTGCAGGCTCCAGCCGGTTTCTTCAGGTCCAGGTCTCCCCGTGATATTAACTGACACAACTTTTGATTTCAACAATATATTAGTCAATTTCACACTTAAGTTTGGGACCAATTCTGACTATTAACTAACTATTGACGAAAAACGGTTATTCCATATACGTAGTAAGGTTTCACAGAATAAAACAGCAAATAACGTGTAATGACATTAGATATTAACTGACACAACTTTTGATTTCAACAATATATTAGTCAATTTCACACTTAAGTTTGGGGACCAATTCTGACTATTAACTAACTGTTGGCTGTTACTTTTTCCTCAATAAACTCCTAATCTGCTGCTTATTAATAGTTAGTAAAGTGTAATGACATAAATAAAAATGGTATTCTTCCACCAAACAATGTAGTTCCTCAGAAACAGTTGTGGGTCCAACAAAGTGGTTGCCGAGGAACACACAGGAGTAAACTAAGGTGTATGTTTGTAGAGTAATTTACAACAGCTTCGAATGCGGCTCAACCAATCAGAATCAAGGACCGTAACTCTCCGTTTTATAAACACTATTTTGATGATGATTATGGTGGTTTTGTTTAGCATTAACATCCCAGATACATATTATTTCCCCACTGTTGTTTCTTACTAATTTGCACAATGCAAAATGACTTTCAGAACAACCAAACTACATTTTGCATTTAAATTGTTACCATATTTTAGAACGGGACAAATTTGTGATTGGCATTAAATATTGGTAACACTTTACAATAAGACTCTGTTTGTTAATATTAGTTAACTACATTATTCAGCACTAACAGTGAAAAATATTTCTGTAGAATTTCTTTATTTATGATATCTTTTTAACATTTACTAATGCATTATTAAAATCAAAAGTTGTCTCTATTAATCTTATTTAATGGGTCTGAGCTGAATGAAATAGCAATGAACAGTTATAATTTTAGATCAGTAATATGCAAATATTTTTTAACATTAACAAAGTTTAAGAAATAATGTAACAAATGTATTGCTCATTGTTAGTTAATGCATTAACTTACGTTAACTAATGGGACGTTACTGTAAAGTGCCCAAATATATTATATGCAAAATATTCCAGTAACACTTCGAAATAAGATCCCATTAATTCACCCCGTACCTAAACTTAACAACTACCTTACTAACTATTAATAAGCAGCAGATTAGGAGTTTATTGAGGAAAAAGTAACAGCCAACAGTTAGTTAATAGTCAGAATTGGTCCCAAACTTAAGTGTGAAATTGACTAATATATTATTGAAATCAAAAGTTGTGTCAGTTAATATCTAATGGACCTGAGCTGATATGAACTAACAGTAAATAGTTGTCAAAAGATGAACAATGTAACAAATTAGTTACTTTTTGCATTAATTAACCATAACTTAAAGCTATGTAACTTTTTCTGTGTTAAAAATGTGCAAAGTGTATATAATGAGCGAGTACATCATGAATTCATCTTCCAAACTGCGTTTTTGTCTTATTCCGAATCACTACAGTACACTTATAATAAGTACTTATATTTGGACTATTTTAGCCTGGTCGGGTCGCCACCGCTGCAGAGTAACACATACCTGCGTGAATCGCCATAGACATAAACTTAGAGAAGTAGCTCCGGTTGGAATGTTCTTCCGCAGGATGTGTGCAGTTCTGTTTATTAACCGCTAGAGCGCCAAAAGTTACATAGTGCTGCTTTAAAGGGGTCATATGATGCGATTTCAAGTTTTCCTTTCTCTTTGGAGTGTTACAAGCTGATTGTGCATAGATAAGATCCCTGAAGTTGCAAAGACTAAAGTCTCAAAACCAAAGAGATATTCTTTATCAAAGTTAAGACTCTGCCACACCCCCCTAAAACGGCTCGTTCTAACACGCCCCCACATATCTACCTCACTATGTGAGAGAGAGAGAGAGAGAGAGAGAGAGAGAGAGAATGTGTTTGCTGCTCAATATGTGTCTGTCTGTCACCATAGAAGAGAAAACACTCAACCTGCCCTGATCTGATGTTTCCAGCACATGTAGATTATATTACGCCATATTACTGTATTATATTACGTATATTTTGCTTCTGTAAATCTGTCTAATCCCTTATTTTATTTCTAGTTTATATACTTACGTACATTAGTAATTCATTTTGCACTACATGCTTAATACTTTTTATATATTATTATTATTCTTTTTCTTTATGTAAATACATATGTGTACTATTTGTAAGCAGTCCAGCTGCAATTGCCTTGGCAATACAAATGTATAATTTTTGTTATGCCAATAAAGCACTCTTAAATTGAAATTGAAATAGAGAGAGAGAGAGAGAGAGAGAGAGAGAATGCCTGATAGTAAAAGTAGCTCAGTAAAACCCTGTTGAACTAAAGCTTGTCTTTGTTATCCGATCTGTTCCAGCTCTGGCTCTAGAATTCAGTTTAAAGTCCCCATGAAATCAAAATGGAAGTTTTTTGGGTGTTAGTATCAATATGTTAGTCTTAAGGTTATCTAGAAGGCAGTGTGCTCCAAACCAGTGACAAAATTCGCATTTAGAAGATATAAGCATTCAAAGCTTGCAGTTCGTCACTTCCGACAAAACGGCTCAACGATTTTTTTTGACGTCACATCGTACTTCAGCTTCTCATCAAACTTTCTGTCCAATCAAATGCTCTCTAGAATCCGAAGCGCCCGCCCCCTACACTATAAAATAGATGCTGAAGCCGCGGCTGAAATCAGTCACTTGTCCACAGAATTAGTATTTTCTGTACAGTGAATGGCACGTAGTGCACTATATAGGGGACAGGGAACGATTCAGCGTCCGTCCATCTATTGCTGTTCTCTATACTTGCGAAATAAATTCTGATATTCTGATTTGCTGCTAAAAAAAACATTTATTATTATTATTACTATGATGTTGAAAACTGCCGAGTAGAATTTTTTCAGGTTTCTTTGATGAATAGAAAGTTCAGAAGAACCGCATTTAGGCTATCTGGAATAGAAATCTTTTGTAACATTATACATGTCTTTATCATCCCTTTTGATCAATTTAAAGCATCCTTGCTAAATAAAAATGTTATATTGTAATGATATATATATATATATATATATATATATATATATAACATTTCTGTCCCCCTCACCTCTGAAATGATGGCTATGCCCCTGGTATAGGCCTATATAAATACACATCATAAGTATAGGCCTATATATAAATATAGCCTACATTAAAAGTCCAGGATTGGTAATAATTTGTTTATTTATTTATTTGAAAGAAAGAAAATAATACTATTATTCCGCAAGGATGCATTAAATTGATCAAAAGTGAAAGTAAAGATATTTTTAATGTAGCAAAAGATTGCTTTATCAAATAAATGCTGTTCTTTTGATCTTTGTACTCAGACAATCCAGAAAGAAAATGTCCATGTACCATTGTTTCCACAAAAAAATCAAATTCCAGCTTTTTTTGAACATTTTATGATGAAATTCTTAAGCAGAAAATCTAAATATTAGAATGATTTCTGAAGGATGGTGTGGCATTGAAGACTGGAGTAATAGCTGCTGAAAATTCAGATTTTGTAAATCACACAAATATTTCACAATATTACTGTTTTTACTGTACTTTTAACCAAATAATTGCAGCTGCGGTGGGCATAAAAATTTAAATATTACCGACCCAAACTTTTGAATGGTACTATAGAAAGGTAATTGCATGCCTAATGAAGTTTACAAAAGAGGTTCAGGTTATATCTATTTTTAAAAGGTCATTATAAATTAATACATTAATAATAATAATCCTAAATATAAAATTGCTTTACAAGTTCTAAAATTAGGATAGTAATTTTTAAAGAGCTGCTCTAAATTTCTGATATATATTTATATATATATATATATATACACACACATATATATCCCCCCCCCCTAATTTTGTTTGTAAATATGGCCACAGATGTCACAGAAGCCATGTGGTGGGCTCTTTTAAGGCAACCACCCAGCTATCTTGCAGGTGCAAGTAACAGCCCTGTGCAAATCAATGAGGAAATTGCTTTTGTAGGTCATAACAGATTTCAAAAGCACACTATTGTTGAGAGAGGTCACGCTTATTCCAGATTAGTACCAGCTATTGTCTAAACACAGTTCTGGCATAGAAGGCTTCAGAATGTAATTTCAGGTAACACAAACACAAGAAACCCCACACATTCAGGAAATTCTACACATTTTAATATCACACATTTTTGTGGAAGTTCCTCACATAGTACCAGAGCACAGACGTATGCTACTTGTACACTGCTACATATGCTATACATTATTGTCATTTTATATTTGATGACAAGCCATTTATGTCTTAAGTCGAAGAGCTTCAAGGCAAAAAAATGAACATTGATATCAGTAGTAGTCATTTCAAATAAATCCGGTGTGATTTTTAAATGTGATATGAATGAAAACGCAATATTTTCTGTATCCAGACCTAACAAGCCCATTAAGCAATTCAGTATCTGTCTGATATTTACCAGCTATTGTCTAAACACAGTTCTGGCATAGAAGGCTTCAGAATGTAATTTCAGGTAACACAAACACAAGAAACCCCACACATTCAGGAAATTCTACACATTTTAATATCACACATTTTTGTGGAAGTTCCTCACATAGTACCAGAGCACAGACGTATGCTACTTGTACACTGCTACATATGCTATACATTATTGTCATTTTATATTTGATGACAAGCCATTTATGTCTTAAGTCGAAGAGCTTCAAGGCAAAAAATGAACATTGATATCAGTAGTAGTCATTTCAAATAAATCCTGTGTGATTTTTAAATGTGATATGAATGAAAACGCAATATTTTCTGTATCCAGACCTAACAAGCCCATTAAGCAATTCAGTATCTCCCCCAACAAAAATTCAAACATGCCAAAGCTAACTTTTTGGCACTCAGTATAGTTTTAAAAGGATAAAAATAAAAATCAAGTCGTCATTTACTCATCCTCCAAACCTGTATGAGTTTCTTTCTACTGAAGAATGTTTTCGCACAATAAAAGTCAATGGGGTCCAAAAAAAACTGAACACTGGACCCCACTGATGAAAACATTCTTCAAAAGAAAGACATGGTTTGGAATGACACGAGGATGATGACGATGACAATACTTTCATTTTTAGGTGAACTATCCCTTCATGGCCAAACCATTAAACTACTGGTGTGCCAAAGGACTTTATTTCATGGACTTCTTATTAAGTAATGCAAATGAAAAAGATATACCACGATATACAGTATGCAACATACCATCTGTTCAAAAGCTGGTGTTGTCGTAATGTTCATGTCTAATTCTCAAGATGTATTTGTTGACTTTTCTAGTGTAGAACCCATTGAATACACCGTAACTTTCAACCTATCACAGACTTAACTGCATCTACCCTGAACCAGGGTCTACATCTGCAAAACGTCTACCAACCCTGACACATAGCGAAACAACCGACAGACTCTGAGTGCCAGTGTGGGAAAAAAGGACTGGTTTACAAAAAGGAAGAACAAAACTGCTGATTCACATGAGTTCATCATCAAGTCCAGACATGCAACTGTGCAGTAATTTGGACGTTTCTTGGCATTATAGGAGGGTGTGTCTTTATAACTTTACCTCAAGTCTTCTATTTTACTAAATTTGCTGGCATGGAAAGTGCAAATGACCAGATAGAATCGATTGCTTATGCGTTTCACTGCTTTTCCGAGTAGCAGCAACCAGATTCTTTCGATGGCTAGAATAAAGTTTTAAACGTGACAATGTCAAACCACTGTACTGCATAAATAGGCGTCCCTGTCAACAAGGATTTAGGCATTACGCCAACAACCAGTATAGCTCAGAAGTCAACACAAGTCAAGTAGTTATTTGACCAAAGTCAGTCTTGTACGATGCAACCATTCAAGTTGTGAGTCATAGGCACCAACACCTTAACCACAGGGGCAAAAGCACTTGCCCAGGCACACAACGTTTCGGCCAACCAGCACAAATGTAAGAGCATGTGAACAGGAACCATCCTTAACTGAATAGGACTCACAGAGCTCCAGAGCTCACGGAGAGTTGGGAGAAGGTCAGAAGTTTCGTGTGGTGTTGAAGGAGTTGGATAGGAAGGGGGCGCTGGGGGCGGTATAAGGTGGAGGTGGAGGGCTGGTGGTGCTGAGGTCGGGGTAGGGCTGCAGGCCCATCTGTTTGTTGTCCTGGAGCTTCCGCACCACCACACGGCAGAAGTCCTCACTATGCCGCTCGCAAGTGTCCAGAAGCTTCCGCACTTTGGCAGTACGTGTGGGTTGGTTCACGACCAGTTCATAGTCTTCGCGCATCAGCAGCTCACGGGACAACAGAGCATCTAAACTCTGATTGAGACACGCCTCCGTCATCTGCCGCACGACATCCTCCCTTCGGGCAGCAATCCAGCGAGCCGCCAGACCTTGAGTGTCCAATGCTGTGACAAAATCTGCAAGGAAAGTCAAGAGCACATTAAGGAGAGCCTGAATCGAGGATGTCAAAAGTTGACAGCAACTTTGAAAAAGATCTTACAGATGCTTTGGTCCTGTTCAAGGTATCACTAACAGGTTACCTTGTGGATGTGGCTGCAGCGTGAGGGGTTGTATGACAGGAGCCAGGTCACTTTCACTCTGTGACGCATGCGGTTTGAAAGGTATGTTGAGGTCGGACACGGGCTGCGCCGTCTGGTATTCAGGGCTGAGGTTGTTCCGAGAGTAGTGGTCCACAAGAGGCTTTGGAGGATCAAGTGGAAGGGACATTAATGATGCCTGAGCACCTGACACACCTGATGATGTAGAACAGAACCAGTTCAAAGAATCCAAAGACCAGATGGAAATAAGAATAATAGATTAGGTGCATGTGATTACATTATCCCAACATTTTGTCATCATTTACTCATTAGGGTAAAGATCCTAAAGACAACCCTGGTTTATCGTCGATCTAAACCCTGCTTTTAACCCCAAAGTAAAGGAACGTGAAAACCTAGTTTGTTATGAAACACTGCTCCGGAGTTTGCTCCCACATATCAGCACCAAACTTGAACGGTGTGAAACAATTCTGTGTTACAACATTACAGCTATATACTAAGCAACAGACACCCAACCCATATTCACATGCTTTGGACAGTCACAGAAACATTTGTTTCAGCGCTTGAGGGGAAAAAAAAAAAATCAAATGGTGATGAAAAACACGCCAATTGGAGTGAAGAAGAGGCCGGTTTATTCTTACCTTTATAGTCCAAAAAGTCTTTTCAGGATAAACTTGATAGCACAGTCAGTAATATATGATATGAGGATGTGCAATGCTAGATCATTGATGTAAACAGGTTGTGTGTGTTCGTTCATCTAGTCAAGGAACTTACGGTTACACTTTATTTTAAGGTTACAGTGTAATAATACATTTAAGTACTGAGTAATATTAATTAACTACATGTACTTGCTATATGGTTAGGGTTTGGCTTAGGGTTACTTGCATGTAATTATGCATAATTCATTGTTATTATAATAGTAAGTACATGTAACATGTGTAACAAGGACACCTTAAAGTGTTACCAAACTTACAGTGTGAAACATGAGCTTATGAATACAAATAAATAATTGTTATCCCGGGCTAAAGAATGAGTAGTGTGAAACAAAATAACCAAGGATTCTGGTTACCCAGGGTTAACTATTTCAAGCGTGAAAAGCCCTACTATGAATTTTCTCATTCAGCAATTCCAGCCAATTTGTTTTCATGGAAGAAATTAAGACAAGTTGTGAACAATACGACGGTGAGTAAATGATGGCAGAATTTCATTTTTGGGTGATCTATCGCTTTTAGAAGAAATAAGTCCTGCCTTGAGAGGGATTTGATATGGTAAGGCAGCCAGGATGGGATATTTCTGCTTCCTGGGAAGAGCTGGATGTGGAACTGTTGTCCTGTAACATGAACAAGAAAATTCAGACACTCGCCAGACCATTCTCATCTCTGATTAAATACTGAATCATCAACAACCCAGGACTTATATTTAAAAAGAACATAGTAACTTACTGGCCAAGGGATGTTTTGCTCCTTCACAATCTTTTCTTCCATTAGTTTCTCATTTGTTTGAGTTGATGAGTAGCAGCTTGATGGCCTCATATACTGAGGGAAAGAAGACACAAGAAATTACAATACTTTCGATTGTTTTTTACCGCAAAGTGAGAAGACACCATCAAACTAAGTCCAGTAACTAAATCTAGACAAAAATGGGAATTAAAACAATAGTTCATCCATGCATAGTCTAAACCCTTAAAGGTTCACCTTTGTTCGTTTCACTTCCAACACTGCTTCCAAGAAATCAATCTCATCAAATCTTCTCAGCATGGGCTCCAGTTCAATAAGACAATCTGTACAGTACAGACAAAGCAGCTATTAAGCTTCAAAATAATTCAATAAACATATATATTCAAAATGTATGTATGGTATGGTCATCAGTCATTTTTACACAATCATCATGCCCTCTTGCTCAATCTGTCATCAGAATAAACAGAGTTCATTTAGTTGCTCATATCTCAAAACACTACTGTCAAAATATTGCTGAAACGAGTTAGCATTTTAGGACTTCCAGTTTAATTTTCCTGAAGGTTTTTTGAATGGGTTTTTGGATAAAATGCCAGAAATAAAGTCTGTGGTTAACACAAGCTCAATGTATGCTCAGGTTTTATTTACAATATAAAATACATCAGCAATCAGTGATTTCTTAAGCATTTACTTGTCTTGAAAAAGGTGGTTGCCAACAAGTAGCTAAATGAAACTCCAACGGTTGTCTGGTACATTAAACGTCACCACACCGAACAGGTAAACTCATCTACACACTATTCAAACTTTTCTAACTCAAACTTTCAGGAAATACGTTTTTTTTAAATAAAGACTAAAAGATTTGTTAGAAGTTGAATGGTTATGACGTTGTGACTGTGGTCATGTAATTTATTCATAGCCACCCATTGGGTTTTTGTCAAGGGATCCAGGGTGATGCCATCTTCCGATTTGGCCTACAAAAAACAATCCCTGCAGAACTCTATTGTGAAACATATTAGAGCTGACATGATGTGTACCCCAAATCAATATTTGAAGTGGACTTGAGTACTGTTTAAAACATTTTTGGGACTACTTTCTTATCAAAAATATTCACAGAACTCAGGTCTGTGCCAAAAGATCTTACTCAACGTTGCCTGCTGCTTACTAGGAAGAAAAATAGTCTATTGTTAATGGGACATGTTGAAAAAAAAAAAAAACACAAATGGCTAAATCAAGATTTTGGACTTTCACAATGTTTGATTTAATTACTGATTTATTAAATTTTATCTGGTTAAATGACAATTCTGGATGAATGACACATGAAGATGACCCCACTGCTCTCTCTGTCTATTCACAGTCATTTCCCATATTAGAGCTGACATGATGTGTACCCCAAATCAATATTTGAAGTGGACTTGAGTACTGTTTAAAACATTTTTGGGACTACTTTCTTATCAAAAATATTCACAGAACTCAGGTCTGTGCCAAAAGATCTTACTCAACGTTGCCTGCTGCTTACTAGGAAGAAAAATAGTCTATTGTTAATGGGACATGTTGAAAAAAAAAAAAAAACACAAATGGCTAAATCAAGATTTTGGACTTTCACAATGTTTGATTTAATTACTGATTTATTAAATCTTATCTGGTTAAATGACAATTCTGGATGAATGACACATGAAGATGACCCCACTGCTCTCTCTGTCTATTCACAGTCATTTTCTTATTCCCCTGATCTGTTGCAGGCTTCGCAAAACAGAAATCATCATAGGGAAACTCAACATTTTTACTTGTCTGTAACACCAAATTTTATGAGATGACAAAATTGCCAGTAGAGACCAATGACAGAATTGTGGTTAGACAATTAAAATATTTAACAATCCACAAGAACAGGTCACCATATTGGATTGTGACAGCATGAAGTAAACACGTTCAGAGGAATTGTGAAAAGCAGGGGAAAGGTCAAAGGTGGGGCACAGGCTGACACTCACTGAGAAAGGAGGGCCGTTCATCTGGGTTAGCGGTCCAGCCGCAGGTCATGAGGTTAATGAGGGTCTCTCGACTGGGAATTTCTGCTGGCAGACTGTCCAGGCCCATGTCAGGTCGAGATCCTCGGAGAACACTGAACATGATCTGCATGGGATTGGTGGCCTCTGCTCACAGAGACAACAAGAGGACAGTGTCAAGAGAATGGAGGAATGGTGCCTGGATAGACAGATGGCTGCAGTTTATGAAATGGAGGAGGAAGTGACCATGAGAGGAAATCTGTGTCATGACTTTTTTTGCATCAAAAACATGACACAGCAAAATGTGCTTAGTATAGAGTAGGGCTGCACAATGAATCTGACTTCACTGGTTGCTGTGTTACTTTGGTTTCAAATAGTAGTATAGTTCAATATTTTGAATGAGCTTTTATTTTTATATTCTAGTTTTCATTTTGATTTTAGTTTTTTTTTGTGTGTGCAAATTATTACATTATTATTATTATTTTTTTTACATTTAAGTTTTAGCTTAGTTATTTTAGTATATCAAGTTAAACTAAATGAAAACGAGAAACTTTGCTGGTAACACTTTAGTTTACGGACCAATTCTCACTTTTAACTAGTTGCTTGGCATACTAGCATTTTGGCTGTTTATTAGTACTTATAAAGCACATATTAATGCCTTATTCTGCATGATCACATTCTAGATCCCATAAAGGGGTCATATACTGCAATATAATTAGGGTAAGATCCCTAAAGTTGCAAAGACTAAAGTCTCAAACCCAAAGAGATATTCTATATAAAAGTTAAGACTCGTCCACGCCCTCCTCGTTTAAACACGCCCCCACATGTCTATGTCACTGTGTGGGAAGATTTGCATAACACCGCCCGAATGTTCACGCAAAGAAAGAAGGCGTAACTTTGATTCTCGCTGTAGTATTGTTGCCGCCACCGCCATGTCGTGGAGACGCTGTGTTTCTCGTTGTGAAAGCGAAACTTTCTTTTTTGGCCTTCCAAAAGAGGACACGACTAGAAATCAGTGGTTAAGTTGTATTTACAACACTGTTCCAGAACAGTTCAACCCAAATATTTAGATGTGTGCAGCGCATTTTATGGAGGACTGTTTCCTGATCCTGGGAGAGTAGACTACAATGCCGGCTGTTCTGACTCACAGACTGTAAGTACGTTTTTTATATTTAAAGAATTTGCCACTGATGATTCAAACGCGAGTTTTGGGCAGTGTAGAGTAGCGCTTGTTGTTAGTCGTTTCTCCTTGTCGAACTAATCTGAGAACAACTCTGAAAAAGGAAAAGACAAAAACTTTCATCTTAGTGAGGAGGCGGGGTTTGACCCTGTTGCTATGTATGACACATTCTTTTGAAGACTGTGATTGGTTGTGACAGACTTTGATGATAGCAAGATGACTATTATTATTATTAGGCTAGTAATACTATCTAATTAATATTAGGGCTTACTTGTTCCATCATATTTCTTTTTCCGTGTTTTTACAGTGTTGCGCATTATAACCAATCACACACGATTCCGTTGACTTTATGAATGCAATGGCCATCATCACTGTACAAGAGATTATAATTATAGTATAAGATTTATTCAACACAGTGTAGATAGCTTCACTGATTATAACGGGAGTGTTAGTTCATAAACTCGCGCTAGACTAAAGTCAGTGATGATGTTCTTTGCTCGTTTTCTGTAGCTGCTGTTTGAATAACTGAGGAAATGTAAGCATTGTAACTAGTAACTTACAATGTTTCTATTAAATTGTTATTATATTAAATACAAATTCAGTCAAAACATTTTATTTATTTCGTTAATAGATTATTACACTAACATTAGGCTGCTTTTAGCCTTACCCTGGAGTTGGTTCACTCTCCGGCTATGAAACTAAGTAAATAATTAAATTAGCATGATGATATTGTGTATTGGCGATCTCACAGGCTGACGATAGGACGATATGACTATGGAGCATATCGCCCAACACTACTCCTCCCTACTCCTAACAATTTTTAACCTTAAAGGGATAGTTCACCCAAAAATGAAAATTCTGTCAGTAATTACTCACCCTCATGTCGATCCAAACCCGTAAGACCTTCGTTCATCTTCGGAAAACAAATTAAGATATTTTTGATGAAATGTGAGAGCTCTCAGACCCTGCATAGACAGCAAAACAACTGTAATGTTCCCAGACAGAAACATAGTAAGGACATCAGTAAAACAGTCCATGTGACATCAGTGGCTCAACATTAAGTTTTGCGAAGCTGCGAGAATACTTAATTTTGGAGAGTATCACAATGCATAAGCACGGTTTCTCCTAAGCATAAACAACGCTGATTACGCAGATTACGTTCATGAACACTCTTTCTCCCCCGAACGTAAACAACGCTGATTATGTTCTTGGATACTCTCCAAAATGGCGGAAGACGTAACTCGTAACTCGGGGGAGAAGAACTGTTAAATAAATTGTTATTTTTGTTTTCTTTGGGCTCAAAAAGTATTCTCGTAGCTTCGCAAAACTGAAGCTGAGCCACTGATGTCACATGGACCGTTTTACCGATGTCCTTGCTATGTTTCTGGACCTGGGAACATTACAGTTGCGTTGCTGTCTATGCAGGGTTTGAGAGCTCTCACATTTCATCAAAAATATCTTAATTTGTGTTCCGAAGATGAACGAAGGTCTTACGGGTTTGGAACGACATGAGGGTGAGTAATTACTGACAGAATTTTCATTGTAGGGTGAACTAACCCTTTAAGAGCTCTTTTAAGGGTTAAGATTGATTTGTGAGTAACTTTTATCTTAACTAGGATCCTCTTTAATCCTAATGGGAAA
>NW_015506443.1:97005-128015 GCF_001515645.1 Sinocyclocheilus grahami | reverse complement strand
TCCAAACCCGTAAGACCTTCGTTCATCTTCGGAAAACAAATTAAGATATTTTTGATGAAATGTGAGAGCTCTCAGACCCTGCATAGACAGCAAAACAACTGTAATGTTCCCAGACAGAAACATAGTAAGGACATCAGTAAAACAGTCCATGTGACATCAGTGGCTCAACATTAAGTTTTGCGAAGCTGCGAGAATACTTAATTTTGGAGAGTATCACAATGCATAAGCACGGTTTCTCCTAAGCATAAACAACGCTGATTACGCAGATTACGTTCATGAACACTCTTTCTCCCCCGAACGTAAACAACGCTGATTATGTTCTTGGATACTCTCCAAAATGGCGGAAGACGTAACTCGTAACTCGGGGGAGAAGAACTGTTAAATAAATTGTTATTTTTGTTTTCTTTGGGCTCAAAAAGTATTCTCGTAGCTTCGCAAAACTGAAGCTGAGCCACTGATGTCACATGGACCGTTTTACCGATGTCCTTGCTATGTTTCTGGACCTGGGAACATTACAGTTGCGTTGCTGTCTATGCAGGGTTTGAGAGCTCTCACATTTCATCAAAAATATCTTAATTTGTGTTCCGAAGATGAACGAAGGTCTTACGGGTTTGGAACGACATGAGGGTGAGTAATTACTGACAGAATTTTCATTGTAGGGTGAACTAACCCTTTAAGAGCTCTTTTAAGGGTTAAGATTGATTTGTGAGTAACTTTTATCTTAACTAGGATCCTCTCTTTAATTCTAATGGGAAACAACCATGTTTTCTAAGAATTTTGTCACTAGGAGCAACTCTTTGCACTAAGAATTTTCATGAATATGGGCCCTGATTAACGCTGAAGCTACTGATTCATCTGTGTTACTGGAGATTGGTTGTCCTCTTTTGTTTAAGATATTGGCTCATTCTGTATGTTGTTATAAGAAATGAGAACATAAGGTCAAAATTGTCCTTATTTTTGAAGTTTGGATATGTTTATATGAATGCGGAAATGAAAAAATAAATGAAAAAGAATGCTTTGTTCAGTATTTTTGATGTTCACGCACATTTGGGCCACATTCAAGAGCAGTCAGAATGTGACATAAGACATATGAACTACGTGACTGTCACGGAACCCATAGGTACACTTTCTATAATTCATGATCACCCAATGGACCCTACCTTCAAATGGTATCCGTCTTGAAAGCACTTCCCACATGATGATGGCATAACTGAAAGAGGAAGCACAGAACAGATGAGAGAATGGTTTCGCTGCTGCTGTAAAGTCTCTACATGCACTTCTGGCAATCCCCTTTGGAGATAAAACACACTGTCCTATCAGTGTAATAATTTCAACATGCCCTCTGACTAAGATCACAAAACCTCGGATATGTTGGCAAGTTGACATTTAGTTTCTATATCACTTCTCTTTTTGGACCATAGCAGTGAAAGAACAAAATAAAGCCCTCTTTCATGAGCAGTTTTGGTGAGCTATGATTAAACCCAGAAACTGGTTAATGTTTTTTTCCCCAGCCTCTCTCTTTGTTCTGGAAAATTGGTAAAGTATTATAAAAATCCACCCATAATTCCCAATATCCTGTACTGCTATATTCCTCCCTCCCAATCAAAGGGTTTGCACGTCTGTTAATCAATGAACTCCCATGACTTTTCCATTCACTTGTAACTTGGATAAGGCTTTTGGTTTCTAGTCGATAAAATATTTTAGAGATAAGAGTAACTAGAAAAATGTTTCCTGACTTTTCCAGGCCTGGAAATCACTTCAATTCCCTGACATTTCCAGGCTCACCATATGAACTCTGGAGATAAATTAATGGTGGAACATGTCTCTCATCTGACAGGAATATTGCTGAGTCAGCAACAGACTGGGGCCATGGTGCTATAAGGTCAGCTGAACGTCTTAAGGGGATGCCCCCCGAAAAATACAGGAACTGAAAGAGCAGTACTTTAAAAGCCTGTAGTAGAAATAATATGAAACTCAGAAGGAAGTTCACTCATCCTGTCAAAACTGGAAGCTTTATAAAATCTACAGAAACTGACCTGTACATGTCATATTTGACATCCGCTCTGCGGTTCTTGGAAGGTTCGTACTCCTCAGGTGGCATATAAATGACTGTGCCTCCCATTTCGGCAGGTTTGGAGCCGGACCCTTTAGTGATCGAGAGCTGGCGCCATTTAGACAAGCCAAAATCAGCTATCTATTCATAAACACACACATACAAGATGCACTTTAGATCAGAGAGGCCAATGTAAAGTTACAACAAACAGCTTCCTTCAATAAACAATTCCTTTCCCTGTAAAAAGGTGAAAGATCAGACAAGGGCTGTAGCTTTTTTTTCTGTCACTAGACAATATAATGAAATATTAATTATTGCGTGTTTGGATTCCCACAGCTTTTTTTCCCATTATCCATTCTTCCCTGGACTTTGTTCTACGAAAATCTTGACAATCTTGGCACAGCTCATAAACGACAACACTTTTATGTTGCTTTTGTGTCCTTTTTGAAGGCCACTCATTATAACAACACAGAAAGAGAGTATAAAAATTATATAGAAAGAGTACTGAAACTATATTCAATATTAAAATAAACAATATAGAATTCTGGACAATACTGATAAGCTGGTAATTATATTCACATTATTGGATTTGTATGATACTACAATTATTTTTCCCTGAATAAATGAAAACACAACAAACTAAAATCAATCATTTAAAATGCTACAATGAGTTTATATCGCCTCAGTGTTATAACATACAGTCACCGAAAAATGTTTACCAAAAAATGAAAATTCGGTCCTCATTTCTCACACTGGCATGGTTCTAAAACCATAAGACTTGCATTCATCTTCAAAACACAAATGAAAATATTTTAATGACATCGGAGAGATTTTTTGTAAGTCAATACCATAAAAATATTTTCATTTGTTCAAAGATGAAGAAAAGTCTTATGGGTTTGGAATGACACACCCACGTGTGAGAAATGACAACAATTTTCTTTTTTGTGTGTGTGTGAACTATCACTGAGTGATGGATGACAGCACAGATGCTCATTTCCACCATATTTCCCATTAATTATCCAATATCGGCTCATACTATGGTGGTCGAGAAGTGCAAAGCAAATCACAATTCTGAAAACAAAATAACAATTACAAACGCAAATGCAAGTCTAAAAAACAAAATAACAATTATGTATGTGAATATCACGCAGATGAAAAAAAAACTAAATCTCTAAAATAAGTGCATCCCTTGAACAGTGACAAGCACATTTTTCTGAATTTCACTTGGGAAAGAAACATTAAAGATACAGACACTAATAACATTCAGACAAAGATGGAGTTCAGCAAATACAGCTCAAATGACAACAAAAACATCAATAGTTGATCACCTTGACGTTCAAATAACTGCTTTCATTTGCAAGTTCCAGGAAAAAATATCTACTAATGCATCCAAACAGACATGTGAAAGTCGAATAAAATGGGGTATGGAGACATCTTCAAGCAAATCTGCACAAACCTTAACATGGTACTCCCCATCCATCAGGATGTTCTGAGTTTTAAGATCATGGTGTAGAAGGGGTGGTGACATATTGTGGAGGAAGTTTACTCCTAAAGCGATCTCATAAAGAATACGCAGCCTCAATGTCCAGGCCACCACTGGGTACATATCTTTCTGTAACGCAATAGGAAAATACAGAAGTGAACATTCAAGAACCTGTACGCCACAAAGTAGAAAGTGAAACTGTACATTACTCAAAGTGAATTGTCTATTACACTAATACTACTAGACAAAACAGGAAGGATGTCATGTAAAAGGAATGCTGTTTGTACAGTTATACCTCATGTAGAAGCTCATCCAGTGATCCATTGGTCATGTACTCAGTCACAATGCAGAAGAACTCGGGCTCATTACACACCCCAAAGATCTGGATGATGTGGTTAAATCGAGCTTTGTGAAGCACCTCAGCTTCCTTCAATAAACAATTCCTTTCCCTGTAAAAAGGTGAAAGATCAGACAAGGGCTGTAGCTTTTTTTTCTGTCACTAGACAATATAATGAAATATTAATTATTGCGTGTTTGGATTCCCACAGCTTTTTTTCCCATTATCCATTCTTCCCTGGACTTTGTTCTACGAAAATCTTGACAATCTTGGCACAGCTCATAAACGACAACACTTTTATGTTGCTTTTGTGTCCTTTTTGAAGGCCACTCATTATAACAACACAGAAAGAGAGTATAAAAATTATATAGAAAGAGTACTGAAACTATATTCAATATTAAAATAAACAATATAGAATTCTGGACAATACTGATAAGCTGGTAATTATATTCACATTATTGGATTTGTATGATACTACAATTATTTTTCCCTGAATAAATGAAAACACAACAAACTAAAATCAATCATTTAAAATGCTACAATGAGTTTATATCGCCTCAGTGTTATAACATACAGTCACCGAAAAATGTTTACCAAAAAATGAAAATTCGGTCCTCATTTCTCACACTGGCATGGTTCTAAAACCATAAGACTTGCATTCATCTTCAAAACACAAATGAAAATATTTTAATGACATCGGAGAGATTTTTTGTAAGTCAATACCATAAAAATATTTTCATTTGTTCAAAGATGAAGAAAAGTCTTATGGGTTTGGAATGACACACCCACGTGTGAGAAATGACAACAATTTTCTTTTTTGTGTGTGTGTGAACTATCACTGAGTGATGGATGACAGCACAGATGCTCATTTCCACCATATTTCCCATTAATTATCCAATATCGGCTCATACTATGGTGGTCGAGAAGTGCACAGCAAATCACAATTCTGAAAACAAAATAACAATTACAAACGCAAATGCAAGTCTAAAAAACAAAATAACAATTATGTATGTGAATATCACGCAGATGAAAAAAAAACTAAATCTCTAAAATAAGTGCATCCCTTGAACAGTCACAAGCACATTTTTCTGAATTTCTCATTTTTGTGTTCAGCAGAAGAAAATAATCATTCAAGTTTGGAACAACATGATGGCGGAACTTTTCATTTTAAGTGAACGATTACTTTTATTCTCACTCTAAACATTCCCCTGACTTTAAAATTAAAGTTTTCAACATTTCACTGCTTTACATGACTTTTCCAGGTTTTCTATGATTTTGATTGTGGACAAGAATCGTCTGACCTGCAACTCTTACAGTCAGTGTTTGCCCAGAAAGAGCATCTTATCATATTCTCACTTTATAGCGGTCACGTGACTAAAAATGCATTCAAACAAACATCTTGAACATTCAGTTCCCAACTGCAGTACCTTTAAAGCATGCCGTCTGATCGCATACTTCACGTGTGTACGTAAGCGCTGCATAAGTTTAAATCAGTGACCTTATATGCACTGTATACTTTCTCTTTTCTTCTTTTAAGCGTATATGAACGTTTACACATAATCACACATAGGCTAACTTTCACACACCTGCTGAAAATATCGTTATCTGGACGTTTGCTGTGAAATTTTATACACTATTCAGTACACATTTTCTACACAATTTGTGTTTATTTATTTATGTCGTTTATAATAATTGTATAAGGATCATGCGATAATATAATAGAGATTTATAATGTTTTATGATGTAAAATGGTCAGAGACGTCGGTCTGACCTTTGCACATGTTTTTGTTTCATGAAGGCTTCCAGGGTGATTCCATTATGATGTAACAAAGACAAGAGATTTTCCTCACAATAATATGGCACTGCATCCAGCCTGTTATAACAAATAGAGAAACTTTAAAGAAATTGACGCTGACATGCAATAGAAATTCAGCTAACCCTAACCCTTCCATAGTATGCAAGTCAATGGGGGACCAGCAATTGAAGGTGAACTATCCCTTTAATGGTGATAATAGTGGCATCAACAACCAAGTATATTATTATAAATCTGGTGTGTGTGTGTGTGTGTAGGAGGAAGTTATTTGGTATTTTTTTTTATGTAAAGTTACATCAGTTGCGGAAGAGAGATAACCATCTGAAATTTGAAACACCTAACTATAAAACTTCATGTCATAAATGTCACTGATTTTTAATGTTTTTTTTTTTTACCCTGACAGTGTCAGTCTGTATAGGGTGTAAGTATAAGTATACATTTATGAGTGACTTACTTTTCTGCAAGTTACATCATTTCGCCAGTAGATGGCGACAAGCAACTGTCTTTCTGATTGAGTCATTTAATCATTCATTCAACCGATTCAGCACCATATGTTACTCGAAAACACGGCAATTCATTCTGCATTGTTTGGAATTATTTTTGTTGGTGCAGCAAAAATAGACAATGTAACTGGAAAAAGTGAGTCTAATACGGTGTCTTACACAATATGAACTTGTATTATTTATTTATTGTTATAATGTTGTAAAAGCAATATCACACTCACATTTCTGATTTTGTTCTGAATATCGGCACAGTTGTGATGCCATCAGAACAACACATTCTTGCTTGTGATATTGTTTAATTATACTTGGTATCATTTAGCAATCGCATTAATTATTAAAGTCACCAAAAACGATGCTTTAGCTGAAAAACAAACCAAGTAGCAAATACATTCTGAATGTCATTCACGTAATGTAATACATTATTTTCCTTATACATTATATTCATTATTTTGTTTTCTTTCATAAAAAGTGACTGGAAAAAACAATAAGATTAAGAACAGTTATTGCAATCTTTTGACAACCCTAATCATTTTTTCCCTTTTTTTTTTATATAGGTTTAACAAAGCAAAATGGAATATTTTCAGCCCTCTTGAACCTCCTTGGCATTCACTGCATTAAATAGAGCTGAACATATTTCACTTCTGGACTTCTGGTTTATCATTAAAAGTTACAGACGTGACTTTTAATGATAAAAAAGTCCCCGTCCCCCCCCCCCACAGACACACAGAGAGAGAGACAGAGAAAAGCCAAACTACATTACAATTACATTACAGTTAACAAAAGCAAGTATGTAATGCATTCTAGATAAAATTTCGATAAATTTCGACTGATTTCTAGATATTTTTATTACTACATCTGCAGAGTCCATATTCATACACCAGACACCGACTTTCAATGGCTAACAAATCATATGAAAAATCAATAATGAATTACATAAGTGAAGTAACACAGTGGCTACTGAATTAAATACATTTTTAAACCTTGTTGTTACCATCTGGTGAATTTCAGAACCACTTCAAGTTCCAATGGTGCCATCTAGTGCCTACCAGTAAAACCCGCAGAGGGATTTCACATGTGTCCTGATGGATCCCAGCAGCGAGGTGTTCAGTTTTTTCCACACCTAACTTTTCCACTTTACATCAACAAAATGCAAAACAAAAGGCAGCCAAATGGTAACTTTTATGGTGTTGTGAACCCATTACACAGCAGGGAGGAAGAATGGACCAGTTTTAATTCTACATTAAATAAAGGCCTAACTACCTCACAAAACGTTCTTTTGATTCTTTGTCATTGTTTTTCATAGAACAATACTCAGATGTTTAATGATTCTGCAATACTGTTTCAGATAATTGCAATAAAATATAGCTAAAATAAAATAAAAGGGAAAAAATCTCCAAACATACAAACAGCTTTCATGGAATGGTCATTTTTATGCAAGGTTTTTGTAGATCCACATTTACCACACCGTACAAATAGCAATGACTTTAATTTTATCATACAAGAAGAAGGTGTGGTTTGGTTGTATCTCATTTGTGACCTGATTTACTTCTCTTAAAGAGATACACCACCCCAAAATGAAAATGTTGTCATTAATCACTAGTCGTTCCAAACCCGTAAAAGCTTCGTTCGTCTTCGGAACACAATTTAAGATATTTTGGATGAAAACCGGGAGACTTATGACTGTCCGATTGACTGCCAAGTAAATTACACTGTCAAGGTCCAGAAAAGTATGAAAGACATCGTCAGAATAGTCCATCTGCCATCAGTGGATCAACCGTAATGTTATGAAGCGACGAGAATACTTTTTGTATGCGAAGAAAACAAAAATATCTACTTTATTCAACAATTTGTCCCCTCTGTGTCTCTCCGCATCACCATTTTGGAGAATATCCGCTGGACACAAGCAGCGTACGCTATTCTGTGTCAGCCGCGACACAAGGATACGTTTTCTACGTGTATTTACGCTTTTATTTGAACGAAGATTATGGTTGGAAAGTAGACGGTAGGAATAGATTGTGATGATGCTGAGCGTCTTGTGGTAGATGTCTAGCAGTGGTAGTAGAGCTATAACTGTGATGGTCTGTGCTGCAGTGCTTTCTGAGCCTGCATAGAGCAATTGCCATAACATATAATGAGTTTGCTCTCAGCATGTCCAAATAATAAGACCATCCTTCCATTCAGAAGTAATAAGTATTGATTAGTTCACAGTCATAACTCGTAAATATACCGCTGGCCTTAAGGATATCATGTGCAAACAAAACTCTTGAAAATCTTTGTCAAATCCAGCAGCTAGTTCTACCTCAGAAGTGCTCATTGTAGCAGACAGTAAATATGATTTTGTCCCAGCGGGCTGATAAAAACCTGTGCACTCTGAACATTGTGTAAAGCAGAGAATGAGATTAGAGCTTACAAAAAAGGTTCTTGCTGTTTTTGTGTGCTGCAGACAGAGTGCATCACAGCGCACATTAAAGGGATCGTTAACCCCAAATGAAAGTCCTGTCATCATCAAATCTGTCATTGTGGACCCTGACACTCAGAGTCATTGACATCTCCACCGACAATTACCTTCTTTCTTCCTCAAAAGATGGCCAAGATCTGTGATCTGTTCATATTTGAAAAGCGAAACTGGCTTATAATCATATTCGTGTTCCAATTTCACCATCTGTGTTCCTCTTACAGTAATGTAGTTATTGAGGGATGTGTGGAGCTCTAGGCCACATGTGTGGATAATCCAGCACCCAAGAGCTGAAGCTTCAGTAAACAGGAATCCCATTTGGGCATATTTTCCCCCTTTTCTCTAGTGTCCTAATGCTGCAGCAGAGCAGAGGATGATCAGCGAGTCTGGCCGAGGTTCGGTGTACTGACACCTGCCAAAAGACCATATGCTCTCCTGTACTTCCCTGTGTGGATTTATGTGATCCGGTCAGTTGTCAACTGATCTGATACATTATCCTAGAAGAGGATAACAAGATTTCACACATCTGATTCACAGCAAATCCTCAGAGATTTCATATTTATTCTTCATACGTGCCGGCTGATTGGTGAACTCCCTGATAACTCATAGCAAAGAGAAAATGAGTTTTCCGACCGGTGTCAGTTAGTGAGCTTACAACAGCTCCTCGTAATGCACCGGTACGACAGCTTAGAGCAGACCTGTGAGAAAATCTTGTGAGAGATTGGGCACCACAGAGTCCTGAGCTCAACCCCATTGAAAGTCTTTGGGATGTGCTGGAGTCGAATTTACACTGCCTGTCTAAAAAGTTCCACTCTAATATTTCATTGGACTGCCTTTAAATTGGATAACATTGTGCTTTTGCTGTGGGATGGTTTTGACTATGTTAGGCAGCATCACAACATTTATTTCCGTCAAAAGTTGCATTCATTTTTGGCTGAGAAGTTGAATTGACAATGGGAGAGTTGAACTGCTCTTCAGTAGGGCTAAGATCTCGACTCTATGGGGTCCAATTCATACATGAAAATGATTCCTCATGCTCACTGAATCACACAATTTGGGTCCAATGAATCTTGACATTATCATCCGGAAATATGGACATGGGTATGTCAATACAGTGAAATAATAAGTGAAAGCACTGTTGTTAAGAAATGTGTGGAGATTATTTACTGTCACAATGTCACACTTTAATGGAAGGTTTGAGAAAACCATGCGGTAACAGAGTAACATTGCTTTCTCTTTACTGAAGTGAGGCAGTCAGAGAATTCTTATGTCTGGATGACTGACTTACAGCTTTTGACAGTATTAGAGACAGATGGGTAAGCTCACTCAGTTACTATAATTCTTTTGCATTCAGCCAAATATGATGCATCGGTTGTCTGGACACACCAGCTTTTACAACCACATCCCTGACCGCAAACAAAAATAAATAGCACAGTGAATTAATCCATTTCTCCTGCTGTGCCTACTGAAGGCCTTCTGTGAGACACTGGGAGGGACCAATTGTTGCTTTCAGAGAGACTTAATGGACGACGGGAGATAGACTGAGGCCCTGAGAAATGTCCTGCTGCACAAAGAGCTCCAAATTAGCCAGCCGGAGAGAACAAAGAAGTAATGTAGCAACATGACATATTTGTGGGTTGCTTAGGAAACAGGGACAAGCAGGTGGATTTTTAGTCTTCTATCTGAAACTAATGACTCCAAAATTATTCTTATACTCAGGAAAATGAAGTCTAATTGGATTAAATGCTGCACAAAATGCAGCCTGTACCAGCAACACTACTTGCTTTTAGTAATATCGAAGTGTCATGCCCATTTACATTTTTAATGCAATTTGTTTTATATTTGTATTAGATTAGCAGATTTTTAATGAAACATTGAGAATTTTTTTTATCTTTTAACCCTGTAAAGCCTGACACATGAACTAATAGTCAGAAAAAAATAGCATTTTGGAACTTTTCTTGTATCTAAAATTTTTTTGCATGTGTTTTTGTTGATTATCATATCTGATACATCAGACTTTTATGGCTCATATGTTACGATAATGGAGAATATGGACCTCATACTCAAGTAGGACACACCATTTATATTCAAAGGCCCAAACTGAGCAAAAATTTGGTGCAGATGCTGATATTTATATGGCCAAAATGTAAGATGAAATTCTGATAGCCTGTAATGTAAATCATTGATATTTAAATGCTTTCTTTATGAACAAAGCACTGTAGTTTTTATTGTATGGTGCAAAAATATAATTCAATCAGTGCAATTCAATGATAATTGAGCGATGAGAAAATAAACGTTCCTCAAAAGTCTGATGTATCATATTTGATACTCACATTTTAACATTATTTTTCTAAATTATGTATAGATAATCAAGTAAGCCTAAGTTGCTTAACGAGTGTTCATCTTGAAATATTACTAACAATATACATTTTATTCTTAGATTTACTTTATAAAAATCAGCAAATATTTTACAACGAAAAGGCCTGAAGGTGGACATTTTAACTATTAATCTAAAAGAACTAAAAAAGTGTAAACCATTAACCAGGCAATAGAAGGGATGTACAGTAGAAGATTATGTACAACAGGTTTTCAGAAAAAGTTTGATCATGTTGATAAGTTAGAGGCCTTTGCATGATTGCATGAATAATATTGTAGGTGAAATCCTCTCTCATGTCATGACATGAATACTTCATGAAGTCTAAGAAGACTGTACCGCTGGACTAACATATCACATGTTTAAACTTTTCCTTGTTTAACTCCATACATTGGCATGTATAGAACCCAAGAGGAGCTGAACAGAGAGTCCAGAGACGTTTTAACAGCACACAAATATAAAGAAGTGGAGAGAGATGATCTTAGGAGACCAAATAAAAGGTAATCATACGTGTTTACCATATAATTGATTCAATTTCCACTCAAGACTGTACCGCTGGACTAACATATCACATGTTTAAACTTTTCCTTGTTTAACTCCATACATTGGCATGTATAGAACCCAAGAGGAGCTGAACAGAGAGTCCAGAGACGTTTTAACAGCACACAAATATAAAGAAGTGGAGAGAGATGATCTTAGGAGACCAAATAAAAGGTAATCATACGTGTTTACCATATAATTGATTCAATTTCCACTTACTCCCTTTGCAATGAATCCTAGTTGAGTGTTATTATTTATATAAACATCCCATCATTTTACTGAGAAACAGGACGTGTCTTGGGAACATTTTGTCTTATTACACTGCTTGTATCTCTCTTCAGTTCTGAACTGGGGTTCATAAGGAGTCATGGAGCATGCTGGTGCAGATCAGCAACTGACAGTCCAGAAAAGCATAGATTCTATAGAGATTTTATAGGACATCTGAGTAAAACTCACACTTGGACTATAGCAGCCAAAGTAGTAATATCACTCGTTCTCCGATACAATCTTGTTTACAATTTTCTGTTTGTTACCCAGATTTTTGACTTCTGTTTTGGATTACTCACATTTGGGTATTGGCTTTGTGATTTGGATTGCAGAATAAATTGATACAGTCGGATCCTTCTGATTCATCCAGAGACATGATCACAAATGGGTCATCGAGCCAAAAACTGTAAAACTTCTTGGAAAAAGAGAAGGAACAAAAAATACTTCCACGTATTACTTATCTGGATGTTTTATTCATACATGTATCGTATGTGGTAGAGATTTTTTCTATCACATATTTGATAATTGAGTCAACTGTTCTAGTGCAACTGGTTCTGCACAACTCTTAGTTTCTGAAATCTGTTATATTATAGATACACTATATCTGTCCACACAACATGTAGAAAATGTCAGTGCTGACCAGCATGATCTTTCTGGTGAACCTGGTTGAGGTAGAAGCCTGGTTGGTATACTATGCAGCATCCAAAACTCAACATGAAATAGAGTTCTGCAGTGATGACTGAAGTTAACATTTCCCTGGTGCCCTTCACAAAAAACCCAATAGTATTTTCTTTATTGGCTTTTGGAGTATTGCAGAATATAAGCTTTCTGACAAACAAAAGCTTAAGGTTCTTACACATTCTGTTCATCATGATAATCTTCACAAATTAACACAACTCTGAAGCCTAAATATAATCACTAGAAGTAAAAAGCTAAACGAACGCTATAAACGAACTCCACGCTCACATGACTTCAATGTCACCACCTTTAAGCTTCAACTGTAATGAGGGGTCAACGAAGTGAGGATCCATGTGCAGCTTTATTAAATAGAAGAAGTCAGACAGGCAGGGCTCAATCACTAGCAAACAGGGATATCAGGGTCAAGGCAGGCAGCAAACAATACAAACGTTAGTCCAAACAACAGAGCAAAGAGTCCAAGGCAGGCAAAAAACAATCGATAAGCAGGTAATAGTCCAGGGTAAAACACGGTAATCCAATAGAGAAAAGTAGGGAATGCTGAGAAATATCAGCTGGGGCAAAACGAGACTTTGCTGTGTGTGTGCAGCTTAAATAGTCCGGGTAATAAGCAGCAGTTGTGCTCCAGGCAATGGGGTTATGGGAACTGTAGTCCAAGGGGCAATATTCATTATTTGGGTGAAGGTGCCCTCTGGTGCTGATCGGGGGGAACCGCAGAGGCCTGATTCATAACAGAGCCTCCTCCATGCGAGCGGGAGGTATGCGACACCGAGGTCTTCCGAGAGGGCGAGGGACTGGTTAATCTGGATGGGTCTGATGGAAGTCTGTTGTAAATTAGGGGTCGAGGATGTCCTCAGAATTGACCCAAGAGCGCTCCTCCGGTCCGTACCCCTCCCAGTCCACAAGATACTGAAGAATTCTTCCCCGGCATCGGGAATCCAGGATTTCTCGCACCTGGTAAGCCTCCTCAGAGTCTATCATGATCGGAGGGGGTCCCTGGTCCCGGGCCTTCTCTAGGTCATTCACTCCTCTTGGAGCACCAGTGGCCTTAAGCAGGGAGACATGAAAGGTGAGTGAGGTACGATATTCCGGTGGTAATGCTAAACGATATGAAACAGAAGTCATTTGTTGGATGATTTTGAATGGACCCACGTACCTGAGACTGAGTTTGTGTCAGGGTAGGAGACGAAGGTCACAAGTGGAGAGCCAGACCCACTGGCCAGGAGTATATTCGGGGATAGGGTGTCAATGACGGTCAGCACGTTCTTTCTGTCTTCTGGCTTGCTGACGATGAGTGTGAGCTTCATTCCAGATGGCCTCACTCCGTTGAAGCCATTCATTGACTGTGGGAAGATCTGAGGGTTCACCCGACCAGGGGAATAATGGAGGTTGGAAATTTGTGAAAGTGAAGTGCGTGTGGCCAAGTATGGTGACCCATACTCGGAATCTGTGCTCTGCATTTAACCCATCCAAGTGCACACACACAGTAGTGAACACACACACATCGTGAACACACACCCGGTGCAGTGGGCAGCCATATTGCTGCGGTGCCCAGGGAGTAGTTGGGGGTTCAGTGCCTTCCTCAAGGGTCTCACCTCAGTCGTGGTATTGAGGGGGGAAGAGAGCGCTGGTTATTCACTCCCCCCACCGACAATTCCTGCCGGACCTGAGACTTAAACCTGCAACCTTTGGGTTAAATTTACATTTAGTCATTTAGCAGACGCTTTTATCCAAAGCGACTTACAAATGAGGACAATAAAAGCAGTCAAAACTAACAAAAGAGCAACAATATATAAGGGCAAATGTCTCGGTTAGCCTAACGCAGTACACGTAGCAAGGTGTATATACAGTATATATATATTATACACACACACACAAAGAAAAACAAGTAGATAGAATAGAAAAAATAGAAAGCTAGTGTTTGTTTTTTGTTTTTTTTGGTTACAAGTCTCTAACCTTTAGGCCACGACTGCCCCCAATTAGCACACATTGGGTTGTGAGTCCAGTTGACCGTTTCAGGAGAGAGTTCTGAGCATATTCTGCCCAAAACAGATACCTACTCCAATCGGTTTGATTGCGGTGGCAGTATAAGTGTAGAAAACAGGTCATTTCTTGATTGAGACATTCAGCTTGACCGTTGGATTCAGGGTGGTAGCCAGAGGTGAGACTTATATTGACGTTGAGATACTTCTGACTTGTTACTTGTTACCACTTGTTACGATCCCATCCCCAGTCTAGGGTTGGGAGTGGGAGTAACAGGTTAACTAAAACTTATACAGAAGAAATCAATAAAAATGTGGAGGAATCACTCCAGTCCTCTGCTCCAGAAAAATGCAAAAACCACCTAGTTTGGCAAACTTAATTTATTTAGGAAAGCCAGAATTATGGAAGCAATAAATGTCTTCAGGAGAGAGCCTGGCCAAAACAACCAAAATAGCAGGTGACTAACAGGAGGAGTACTAAATAACCGGTTTGAGTAAAAGAAAAGAAATCAACAACATAAGCTTTCCGCATGCATCAATGGAGGTTTGGCAGTACAAACTCATCTGCCAAAACTGCAGCACTAGCCAACGACGTCACTTTTTGTTCATTTAAGTGTACGAAAATCTTTGTAGGAACACAATTTTTGAAGTCCTCTAACAAGATTAGTTCCTGCAAGTCCTCCTGGGAAGTAACCTTGCTAGCCAGGCACCACTTTTCAAAAAGAACCCTCTTCTCTCTTACAAATTCAACATAAGTTTGGTTGACTGTTTTCGAATGAGTGCGGAATTTCTGTCTATAGGCCTCGGGGACAAGTTCATACGCTCGCAAAACTGCAGATTTAACAATGTCATAGTCAAGAGAGCTTTCTATAGGAAGGGCAGAGCAAACTTCCTGTGCTTTCCATGTAAGGCTACACTGGAGTAACAGAGCCCACATATCTTTTGGCCACCTTAACTTACCAGCGACACGCTCAAATGCAACAAAGTAGGAGTCGACTTCTTTCTCTGAATGGGGGCACAAGTCTTATATACCTACTAACATCAAAACTATCCCTGGATGGCCAATGAGAAAAATCCTGCGTGTCTGTACTACCAGCAGATGTTAAGGGTGATGAGACTGATGGGGGCCTAGCACGGGGTGATGGAACTGGCCTTTGAGCCAACCGCTTTGATTCGAGATCCAATTTACGTATTTGGATATCTCTGTCAGCCTGTGTCTCTACTACACGAAGCCTAATCATTTCTGCCTCACACTCCTGTTTTTTAATCAAAAGATCCATTTCCTTCAACTTTAAGGCAATCCTCGGATCATGAAGCACAACAGAGTCGAGATTCACATTTTCAGCTGCAGTTTCCACTGCCACTTCAGACTGAACTTCAACACCACCCTCAGACTCCTCTGGTAAAATACCTGCCTCTACCAATTTCCCAAACAGATCCTCCTTAAGCACTTGTTTTCTAACATCTTTTCGAACGTCAATACGGAAGAACTCTGCCACCAAAATAAGATATTTTTTCTTGCAACGATTAAAGGCTTCAATTGTAGGACAAAGAGTAAATTCAGTAAAGTCAAACTCCATTATCCGTATGCCTGCAACACTTTCCTCCCCACCTACAGTCGAAAACAGTCAAAAATTTGAGAGAAAAGAGCACTTACCAACAAACTATTAAGAGAAGAGCGGACAAGCCCCCACTTGTTAGGTAGAAGGCTGTCCACACACGAGAGGTAAACTGGGGTCCACAATCCGAGACGATATCCTCCGGTAATCCATAGAACATTGATAACTCTCTTCACTAAGAGAGCTTGGTTTACACAAGGTATGTACCAGTGCAACATTTTTGGGCTTGAAAGCCACCCTCTTCTGTTTCCAAGCCTTACAGTCTGAAATCAAATGGTTCGGATCCAGGCAGAAAAAACAAACGCGCCTTTCATCACTGTTCAAAACCTTCCGACTAAATTTAGATAGCGTCTCACTTTTAGATGGGTGCCCAACAGGCGGGGCACCCAAGCTTTCCACATGCATCAATGGAGGTTTGGCAGAGGTGTGCGTGGAGAAGACATTCCTGTGTGTCAGTACAAACTCATCTGCCAAAACTGCAGCACTAGCCAACGACGTCACTTTTTGTTCATTTAAGTGTACGAAAATCTTTGTAGGAACACAATTTTTGAAGTCCTCTAACAAGATTAGTTCCTGCAAGTCCTCCTGGGAAGTAACCTTGCTAGCCAGGCACCACTTTTCAAAAAGAACCCTCTTCTCTCTTACAAATTCAACATAAGTTTGGTTGACTGTTTTCGAATGAGTGCGGAATTTCTGTCTATAGGCCTCGGGGACAAGTTCATACGCTCGCAAAACTGCAGATTTAACAATGTCATAGTCAAGAGAGCTTTCTATAGGAAGGGCAGAGCAAACTTCCTGTGCTTTCCATGTAAGGCTACACTGGAGTAACAGAGCCCACATATCTTTTGGCCACCTTAACTTACCAGCGACACGCTCAAATGCAACAAAGTAGGAGTCGACTTCTTTCTCTGAATGGGGGCACAAGTCTTATATACCTACTAACATCAAAACTATCCCTGGATGGCCAATGAGAAAAATCCTGCGTGTCTGTACTACCAGCAGATGTTAAGGGTGATGAGACTGATGGGGGCCTAGCACGGGGTGATGGAACTGGCCTTTGAGCCAACCGCTTTGATTCGAGATCCAATTTACGTATTTGGATATCTCTGTCAGCCTGTGTCTCTACTACACGAAGCCTAATCATTTCTGCCTCACACTACTGTTTTTTAATCAAAATATCAATTTCCTTCAACTTAAAGGCAATCCTAGGATCATGAGGCACAACAGAGCTGAGATTCACATTTTCAGCTGCAGTTTCCACTGCCGCTTCAGACTGAACCTCAACGCCACCCTCAGACTCTTCTGGTAAAATAACCGCATCTACCAATTTCCCAAACAGGTCATCCTTAAGCACTTGTGTTGTAACATCTTTTTGAATGTCAATACGGAAGAACTCTGCCACCAAAATAAGATATTTTTTCTTGCAACGATTAAAGGCTTCAATTGTAGGACAAAGAGTAAATTCAGAAAAATCAAACTCCATTATCCGTATGCCTGCAACACTTTCCTCCCCACCTACAGTCGAAAACAGTCAAAAATTTGAGAGAAAAGAGCACTTACCAACAAACTATTAAGAGAAGAGCGGACAAGCCCCCACTTGTTAGGTAGAAGGCTGTCCACACACGAGAGGTAAACTGGGGTCCACAATCCGAGACGATATCCTCCGGTAATCCATAGAACACAAAGCTGCACAAACTCTCTGCAGTCTCTAGAGCTGTGGGCAGCTTGGGTAGTGGTATCAGACGACAGGCCTTGGAGAAATGATTGATGACTGTTAGTATGGTGGTGTTGCCCATGGAATTAGGTAGGTCAGTGACAAAATCTATTGCAATGTGTGACCATGGCTGTTGAGGGATAGGTAGGGGTTGGATCTGTTTGGAGAATTTGGTGGTATTACAGATGATGCAGTGCTGGACATATGAGATGGTATCTGCCTGAAGCGTGGGCCACCAGAACTTGTTGGTGATAAGTAGGATGGATGCAGTCAAACCTGGGTGACTGGAGCTGGGCAGGTTGTGGACATGCTGAATAACCTGTTTACGAAGAGCTGAGGGAACATGTTAGGTGGACATTCAGCGGTAGGTGGCTCAAATTTTTGAGCCCCAGCTATTTCTGTCATAATGTCCTATTGAACTGGAGCTACGATGAGAGTGGATGGTAGGATGGGATCAGGAGAGAGAGGTTGAAAAGCAGACTCAAGCCGGAGATGTGGAGGGACAAATGAAACCCTTGGCTAGTTCCTCTTCAATATAAGTTTGCATGGCCTCAGACTCAGGCTGAGATAGGAGAAAGATTCAACCCTTGGGAGGAGTTGTACCAGGAAACAATTCAATAACACAGTCGCTTGGTCTGTGAGGTGGTAATTGGGAGGCTTTAGCTTTACTGAATGCCACGGCCGGATCTGCATACTCCACAGGTAGACTGGGCACAATGGGGGATTCGACATGAGGATGGTGGCTGCCTGAAGAGTACACAGTTCAACAGCCTGTAGACAGTGTTGATGACAGTGCTCATACCATTGTGATTTGTCCAGTAGTCCATGAAATCTGAGGATCATGAAGTTGAAGCCAGTGAAGTCTGAGAATTACTGGGTTACCAGGGGATTGTATAATGTAGAAGTGAATGGTCTCAGTGTGCAAAGCACCAGTGGTGATCTCGTTTTGTAGTGTGTTGGAATTGACCAGCACCCAGGGGTCTCCCGTCTAGCACTGTCACTGCCAACAGGGATTTACAAGGAATGAGGTGAAATGCCCTGGGCTTTCACAAAGTCAGAATCAATAAAATTGCCAGCCGTTATCAGAATCTATCATGGCCGTGGTTTTAATAGATCCTTTATGAAAAGACAGTTCAACGGGTACTTTAACACATTTGTTAGTATGAGGAGGAAAACTCACCGCCGTGGAGGATTGCTGCATGGGTTGTGTCAGGCAGGAAACCTTCATATGACCAGCTTGACCACAGTAGAGACATAGGTTATTGTGCATGTGGAAGAGAAGTTTAAGGGGGTCATTGAGCCAGCCTGTCTGAGCTGCCAGCGTGCGGAAATTTAAAGCGAACTCTGTTGCTGTACTTCTCCTGTCGAAGTGTTAGAAGTTGATCACGCGTGCCCACCTCTTCAGGATGTTCGAACACCTCCTTAAAGCATTGAAATAACCTCAATAAAAAAAAAAATAAGGCAAGCTCACATCATGTGCTGGAAAAACATGAGATTTTTGAGTTCTGATTGAAATCTCTGACTTTGGGCAAATCGTTCAGAGCCGTAGAGTATTCAACCCTGTCACGTCTGGTAATTCACCAACAAAGTTATATAACCTTTTTTCTCCCCCTTTTCACATGTCAAATCAAAAGCCCTGGTGTATAATGAATTATATTGTATGCCATAACTGCAATTACTTCAGCACATTATCTTTGATATCAATATCAATTGGCTCAGTGTGCTGCCAGATTAACAAAGTCTGACTGAGGGAAACAACAAAACAAGACAATGTTTTTTGTAAATGATCTGTGAGCAAATTCTAGGAGATTAATATTTAATTATTTTGACTTTTTTTAACACAGAGCGTGAAATAATACATCCCACTGCCCTTGAACATTCTGAGGTTTCCTTGAACAGCTCCTTGGCAGACATTGAGACTACCAGAAGTGTATACAAGGAAACATCTGTAAGTAGTCTTCTTGTAATCTTTATGCTCTTTGTAAACACTGAATCCACTCAGAATTGATCATGAATCATCTCATGAATCAATTCTATGAATCATGTTTTTAATTGGATGCGTTTGATCGGCCTTGTGTCTTGCATTTTCCTTTGATACAATGTCACATGCAGTTTACAGACACATGCATTTATGGTCTGCACTTTCATATAAAACATTAAACATATTCCACATAAAAAAGTGAAGAAAAAAAAGCAAACTCCACAAAGTGATGTGTATTATATTTCATGATTACTGATCTGGTGGCTGAGATTGGTACTGCATACTGATTGTTAAAAATTTCACAGAGAAAAAAAAAATACAGAAAGAAAAATCGAAAGAGAGTGAGTTTTTTTTTTACAGAGGAAAAAAAAAGAATTTTGTTGAAAGATAAAACTTAATTGAATTAGAGAGATCAAAAACTAATGTAGGAAAAACTACAAATATTATACACAATTTTTATAAAATTTTCCTCACCTTGCGATTCAGGGCTTGCTGTCATTGATCATAAAATCAGATAGCTTTGCCCCCATACTCACACCATTGGTTGAGCCAGTGTTGCCATGTCAAGCTGTTCAGGATGTAATTCAGGCAATAAGGCAATTGCTTTTGTGGCAGGTCTGTTTCATATTATGTACACTAATGCAACAATAAATGTAACAAAACACTAAGCACATGTGTAATGAACAAAAGCATGAATTCAGATATGTCTTGCAACAGAGCAAGACATATTCTATTTCCATATAAATCTTTTTTTTCTTCACATATCTTAAGTTTTCTATTATCGTTTTTCTGCTTTCATTTCACTTATGACCATATAGTTTGCAATGTGTGATATTTAGCATTAGTCCAACTCCTAAGCTTTTATCAGTGTGAAAAGGCTAGTTGCTTAGTAACGAAATAAGAAGAACAATAACAATGTGTAAAAGTGCACCTCTAAAGCCAAGAAACTAGCCACAGACATTTTCAATCCAACCTGTTCTGGACCATTTGCTCTTTCCTGAGGCTCAGTATGGGCAAACAAAATGCAAAGCTAAATTCTAACCCCAAGACAATTACCTTCCAGACCATCATAAACAAGACACCTAGTCTGTCCATGCATGACCCAAGTTATGGTATGAATCAAATCAGATCAAACCAAAACAAATGGTGGATTGAGCAGCATGAAGAACTGGAGGATGTCTCCATTCACATTACACACCTGTCAAGTCAGATTGAATGTTTGGACAAAACATTCACAAGTCTGCTTCAACTGGAGGCATAAGCACAAGTGTGAAGAAGAAACACGTTCCCATGAATTCATAGTTTGACTCGAAAGTAATCCCATGCCAAATGTAAAACACATTCTGGGCGACGCTTTACAGCCTCACTGTGCACCTCTATTAATTACAGAATAAAACAAAACAAAAGACTAGCGGCTCCAGTCATCTGTTTAACCTTAGGCGTTAACTGTCACCAAACACCTCATGCTGAGTGTGAGTGAGTGTGTATGTGTGTTTGTGTGTGTGTTTATCAGATAGTGTGTGCAGGCATGGAATGTTACACATTTAGTATGGGCCATTGGAGTCGGTAATGATTTAATATCTACTGACGCCTAAGGGAGAATGTGTTTGATTAGGGTGTATGTGTGCTGAAAAAAGGACTACTTCAGGATCTCAGGGTCAGCTGAAAGGCCTGACAATTAGCCTCACTTGGTGAATGTGAGTGAATCATTTGTTCCTGGCCTCAAGCTAAACACAAAATTACTGAGCAGCTGTAAGATGTTGCTGCACTAGATCTGATTAATTTTAATCAGTCTAAATATCCTGAAAACAAGTAACATTCACTTTACACTGAGAAGCCAAGAACTGTAATATAATAACACATAGACATATCTTGAAATAATTGTATTACCCTATTGCCGAATAGTTTTTCTTATTTTAACATAAACTTTGCTAAATGTTAGATTTATGCTTAAAATTATAAGCAGCTGAAAGGCCTGACAATTAGCCTCACTTGGTGAATGTGAGTGAATCATTTGTTCCTGGCCTCAAGCTAAACACAAAATTACTGAGCAGCTGTAAGATGTTGTTGCACTAGATCTGATTAATTTTAATCAGTCTAAATATCCTGAAAACAAGTAACATTCACTTTACACTGAGAAGCCAAGAACTGTAATATAATAAGACATAGACATATCTTGAAATAATTGTATTACCCTATTGCCGAATAGTTTTTCTTATTTTAACATAAACTTTGCTAAATGTTAGATTTATGCTTAAAATAATAATAAGAAAAATGCTTTTGGGGTGAAAATAATATTCTCTGAAATGTAGCCTACTTTTTATAAAACAGTTTATTCCAGTCTATGCATTTGATTAGCTGAAGTGTTCAAGAGTGCTAATAATATCCATACAGGTCTCAAGAGAAGATGGCGTCTCTCAGTGTCCGAATTTGCTCACACATTTTCATTTACTACATCAAGTGGAAATATTAAAGAAGTAATGTAGGTGTCACGGTGCGTGCGGGGAGATGAAGCGAGGACTCTATCGCTGGAGAAATTGTATTTTATTTTAGTAAAAAATGAAACAAAAACAAACTCAAACCACCCCGAGGGGGAAAAACAGACAGGCAGGCCTAAAGCGGCACACATGCAGACACGAAACACACACAATGAGAAATGACGGATCAGCACAGGATGACAGACACAAGGAGAATAAATAGTAACCAAACGAGGAGGCTAACGAGGGAGACACAGGTGGAGCAACTAAAACAATAACGAGGTAACAAGATGGGAGGGGCCAGACAATAGACAGGAGAGAGCACATGGCAACAGACAAACACAACACAAGCCATGTGCTCCCAGAACACAGTCATCTGGTGGCCCTCCTGGGCACACCCGCTGAAGACTGTGACAGTAGGGAACAGTGAATGGGGGTATAGGGGGCAATTTCAGATACAGACCAGGATTTTTCGGTGACTCTGTTTTAAATTACATTGATTTTCCAGTAGATGGAGGCAAGTCATTGAATCATTTATTCAACAGATTCATTCAAACAAGGAATTAGATTTGAACTATTATCATTAATGAAGCAAATATAGAAAATACACCTGGAAATATTGTCTAAGCCTGCTTTTAGACTGGCACACAAAAAAACAAAAGAAAAAAAAATCTCACATATGATCGAAATTTGTGTAAACACAAAAGTTCACATGAGATCTGATTTTTTTCGCATCCATTCTGAGCCACTTCCAAATGTGTTTTTTAATCAGATACATATCTGACATCTGACTTGCGTCTAAACATATTTGATTCCCCTTGGAAGTTACCTCTCTAAATAAATGTTCCAGTCCCATTTAAATGTTTCAATTGGCTATTAAATTGAATTGTATCAATTGTGGCAGCAGCCTGTTACCAATGGTTCTGTTACTCCCTGTCTAGGGAAAAAAGTCACAAAATGAAAGGAATTGTGTGGACAAAAATTTGCAAAACAATAATGAGCTTATTGGGAGTTTAGTTTCACGAGCTGACACGGCCAAAATAACAAATGAACCGTTCCTAGTTTTTAAACCTCTCTACCTTACCTAACCAAAGACTACTGCCATAACTACTTAACCCAAAAACACAGATCAAAAGTTTTAAAGTGCTGTGCACCAATCAGGACACAGCAACAATCAGCCTGCAGGAGCAAATCAGGCGATGTTTCCTAGATCGACTGCAGACACAAAAAACAGGAAACCAATGAATGCCTGAACTCTTGATTCTGCAAGAAATATGTCAATTTACAACATTTTTCAGAATATTAATTAAAAGCAACATTACAATCACAGTCATGCTGTAGAGCAGCTGACAGCATTTTTAAAAGCAATTTCAAAGCAAATTCAGTTGTTGATTTTCAAGTAAACTAATCTTGTTTTGAGGACATTTAGATATTTTTACTGGAAAAAAAATACTAATTAATAAGGAAATTATTTTTTGTTGAGATACTGTGAAAATGTTTTTTCAAGGATGTTGTTGTAATTACTGGAGCAGCAGTAGGCCGAATATTTTGTGCTTCAAGCTTTATCTATTGTCTCAATACAGCTCTAATTCTATATTTCCTTTCTGAACAAGACCAGTGTGCAGTAACATTGAAGGAGGGCTGTTATGCTGCTGGGCTCAACTACAGGTGCATCTCAATAAATTAGAATGTCGTGGAAAATTCATTTATTTCAGTAATTCAACTCAAATTGTGAAACTTGTGTATTAAATAAATTCAATGCAAACAGACTGAAGTAGTTTAAGTCTTTGGTTCTTTTAATTGTGATGATTTTGGCTCACATTTAACAAAAACCCATCAATTCACTATCTCAACAAATTAGAATACTTCATACACTTTTTCCTTTCACTCAACTTTCTGTTAACATGCTTGGATACAGCACTCTGTGAACAGCCAGCTTCTTTGGCAATGAATGTTTGTGGCTTACCCTCCTTGTGAAGGGTGTCAATGATTGTCTTCTGGACAACTGTCAGATCAGCAGTCTTCCCCATGATTGTGTAGCCTAGTGAACCAAACTGAGAGACCATTTTGAAGGCGCAGGAAACCGTTGCAGGTGTTTTGAGTTGATTTACTGATTGGCATGTCACCATATTCTAATTTGTTGAGATAGTGAATTGGTGGGGTTTTGTTAAATGTGAGCCAAAATCATCACAATTAAAAGAACCAAAGACTTAAACTACGTCAGTCTGTGTGCATTGACACTTGTGTATTTAATACACAAGTTTCACAATTTGAGTTGAATTACTGAAATAAATGAACATTTCCACGACATTCTAATTTATTGAGATGCACCTGTATTTATAATCATGAAATCTTCATAAAAACAAACCATGATTCTAAGAATCATTTTCTCCAACAGCATTTCCTCTGTCGAGCCTAAAATGGTTAAGATGGAGTTGGAAGCCCACATAGTTTTTGTTCTTTATTAAAACAAGATGCACTTGGCCATCTCCAGCCTAGAAATTAAAATAAGGCTTGTGTCATTCTCTATTGATGCCCATCCACAGCAGCCCTAATTCCATTTGTTTATTTGATTCTGATCCGCATGATTTCTAATTTATATGAGTTGGCTTGTAAGATTGATGTATTCTCTATGGTGGTTGTTTTTCACTGTTATGGAATTAAGGCTGTTGTATGAATGGTTATGAGGTCATGTTTGACTTTATTTACACACTGTCTAAATAGGAAATACAATAACAACAGCACAGCTCTGGAAGGAGATATGACCTATGGAATGAAGACAGTTGAGTGACGGTTTGGCAGTGATGTGACACTGGTGGTTTTCTGAAAAGTCAATGATCAGAATCTGGGCTGGCACTTGCATTTTGATGACTCAAGACCGTATCACACAAAGGACTCCTGAAACCTCTAGGATAAGTTGAGAAGCTACATATGGTAGAGTAAATGTTGATACAGGGCTGATAGATGGAGTGGGGAAATGAAATAAATTACAACCAGAACATGTGTTAATTCATCTGGGGAAATGCAGAGTGTGGCATTGTCCACCTATTGCTTTAACAACAATCTGAGCTGACATGAGTTCCACAAGTTTGTATTACAGCAGAAACCAAATTCCTATTCTAAATAGGAAATACAATAACAACAGCACAGCTCTGGAAGGAGATATGACCTATGGAATGAAGACAATTGAGTGACGGTTTGGCAGTGATGTGACACTGGTGGTTTTCTGAAAAGTCAACGATCAGAATCTGGGCTGGCACTTGCATTTTGATGACTCAAGACCGTATCACACAAGGGACTCCTGAAACCTCTGGGATAAGTTGAGAACCTACATATGGTAGAGTAAATGTTGATACAGGGCTGATGGATGGAGTGGGGAAATGAAATAAATTACAACCAGAACATGTGTTAATTCATCTGGGGAAATGCAGAGTGTGGCATTGTCCACCTATTGCTTTAACAACAATCTGAGCTGACATGAGTTCCACAAGTTTATACAAAACCTGATGATCATGTTATCCAGCATCGCTTTAGAAGACTCCACATTTAATCCGATTAATACTGGAGAACTTTAGACATCTCATCGTCTACATAACACTTCATTGTTTTACATTTTTCAAAATCCTGAAACTTTGATTCCCCAGGATTAAATGAAGAAAGTTTTTGAAGTCATCTCAGACTTTTGGATCCCATTTTATGTTTTTCACCTACAGGTGAAGCTGACATGTCTCAACAGATACCAGATACCAGCATTATACACCCACATAAAACACACAAGGGGTACATGAGAGATTTAAATGAGTACAGTCAAATGAACCCCACTTATCTCCCAAACCATTATCTTTAGAACTTTAACTATGCTGCATGACATACAAAATGCATTTCCTTGCCAACATACTTTAGATAACTGGGGAATTGTGTGAAAAAAAATCACCAAATGAATACCATTACCCCAAAATTTCAAGATATTATTGCAACAAAAAAAAAAGTAAGATCTTGTTTTTATTTTATATAATATGATTGATTAACATATAATTAAGCAATACGTTTTCACAAATAGGAGCACAATTGCAAACTTGATATTGATTTCATACAACAAACAAACATTAATATTAAGCAAATTGAATTTCAGCCACAAATTTAAACACCAATTTTTTGCTCTTTCTGCAAACAGTTCCAAACATACCCTTAGCAGAACTGTCCTGTGTTTCCAAGCAACACAGCGGTGTTTCATTACTGAATGAATCAGCTGCTGTGAACGAATCATTTGAATAAATGATTTAGTGACTCACTCATGCTGATTTGCCGCCACCTAGCCTTCTGGAGGTTTTAAAGGGTTAGTTCACCCAAAAAATTCTGTCATTAATTACTCAACCTCATGTCATTTCAAACCCGTAAGACGAACTTCGTTCATCTTCGGAACACAAATTAAGATATTTTTGATGGAATTTGAGAGCTCTCTGACCCTGCATAGACAGCAACTGAAATGTTTCCAAGTCCAGAAACGTAGCAAGGAGATCTGTAAAATAATCCATGTGACATCAGTGGTTCATCCGCAATTATACGAAGCTACGAGAATACTTTTTGTGCGCAAAAGAAAAAAAAAACTACTTTATTCAACAATTCATCTCCTCCGCATCACCTGGTGCCATTTTGGAGAATATCCGCTGGATGTAAACAGCGTATGCTGTTCTGTGTCAGCTGCGTCACACGGATACGCTGTTTCTGTTCAGATCAAATCATAACAATGTAGGAAACAGATCCGACGTGACGCAGCTGACACAGAACAGCATATGTTGTTTAGTCCAGCGGATATTCTCCAAAATGGCACCAGGGTGATGCGGAGGAGACGAATTGTTGAATAAAGTCGGGTTTTTTTTCTTTTGCACACAAAAAGTATTCTCGTAGCTTCGTATAAGTGTGTTAATATTGTAAATATATTTATTGATTAAATATCAGACATTTCTTAGGCAGTAAATGTGGATCTTTCAGATGAATTTGAAAAGTGCTGGTTTGTTCTTGGTCTTGACTCGGTCTCGCCCTGCCTTGGTCTTGTCTTGGTCTCAACACTCTCTGGTCTTAGAGGAAGATTTGTAAGATTTGTAAGAAACAAATCCATCTTTATTGTATTTTAACATTAAACTGTCACTTCTGGCCAAATATGAGTTCATAAACCATAATAATGCTTCCTCCAGTGGAAAAGTCCATCTCATACAGTCCCCTCACATCAAAATCCACCAACAAATGGTTCTAGATCTGTGCGTATTTCAGCTGTATCTACAGCCAAAATGTACTTACATTAACTGATGCATCTTAAGCTATGAAAGAGCAATCTATGTAGCAATATTATTTTCCTCTGAGTAAGAAAAGAAAAGGCATTTTTGAATGTATAAATATTTATCCACCCTGACACAACTACAACTATGCAACCAGTTATCTTCTCATAGGTCTCTGAGCATCTGACTATGATCTAATAGAACATTCTAAGCCAATTCATGACAGAATTCCAGAACATAACACCAGACACTTTTATGAAGTAATTCGAGTATCATAAATAAACAAAAGTGTCGAAACTGTGAATCCACCTTTTAAACTCCTATCAAAGGCACAGCAGAACTGAACTTTTGGCATTTTGTGTTTTTGGTGCATCATGCCAATGGCAGCATCATGCTTCCGAGGATGCTTCAACAGCAGGGACTGGAAAACTCACTCAGCTTCCAGGAGAGTGACCCAAACAGACAGCACTTTTAAGGTTTCAGATGTTTAGTGTCCTGTCATGGCCCAGTCTAACCCAGAGTCCAGTCCAATTGCGCATCTGTAAAATGACTTTTAAAAACTGCACACAGTTTCCGCTGAGACCGATGGAGCTGGAGAGCAAACAACTTCAATGTCAAAACATCTTACAACAAACTTCAGGTAATCAAGTTTATGATCAATAACTTCGATATAGGCCTGGTTTCACAGACAGGGCTTAGGTTAAACCAGGATTAGGCCAAAGTTCAATTAAGAAATGAATTTTTTTTTTTTTCAAAGTTCAAAAAAAAATTTCTGGTGTGCACCTTGAGACAAATCAATAGAACTACTAACATATTTTAAGATATGTCAGTGCAAGTTTCGGTAACACTTTATTTCGAGTCTACTTTAGACATTCTATTAACAGTAAGTAACTTTGCAACTACATGTCAACTAGCAGTTAGTAGAGTATTAGTAGACTGTCTGCTTAATATCTTCTAACACTTTCTTTGTCAACTTATTCTACTAACCCTAAACCTACCCTAACTTTTTTTTCTTTTGCACACAAAAAGTATTCTCGTAGCTTCGTATAAGTGTGTTAATATTGTAAATATATTTATTGATTAAATATCAGACATTTCTTAGGCAGTAAATGTGGATCTTTCAGATGAATTTGAAAAGTGCTGGTTTGTTCTTGGTCTTGACTCGGTCTCGCCCTGCCTTGGTCTTGTCTTGGTCTCAACACTCTCTGGTCTTAGAGGAAGATTTGTAAGATTTGTAAGAAACAAATCCATCTTTATTGTATTTTAACATTAAACTGTCACTTCTGGCCAAATATGAGTTCATAAACCATAATAATGCTTCCTCCAGTGGAAAAGTCCATCTCATACAGTCCCCTCACATCAAAATCCACCAACAAATGGTTCTAGATCTGTGCGTATTTCAGCTGTATCTACAGCCAAAATGTACTTACATTAACTGATGCATCTTAAGCTATGAAAGAGCAATCTATGTAGCAATATTATTTTCCTCTGAGTAAGAAAAGAAAAGGCATTTTTGAATGTATAAATATTTATCCACCCTGACACAACTACAACTATGCAACCAGTTATCTTCTCATAGGTCTCTGAGCATCTGACTATGATCTAATAGAACATTCTAAGCCAATTCATGACAGAATTCCAGAACATAACACCAGACACTTTTATGAAGTAATTCGAGTATCATAAATAAACAAAAGTGTCGAAACTGTGAATCCACCTTTTAAACTCCTATCAAAGGCACAGCAGAACTGAACTTTTGGCATTTTGTGTTTTTGGTGCATCATGCCAATGGCAGCATCATGCTTCCGAGGATGCTTCAACAGCAGGGACTGGAAAACTCACTCAGCTTCCAGGAGAGTGACCCAAACAGACAGCACTTTTAAGGTTTCAGATGTTTAGTGTCCTGTCATGGCCCAGTCTAACCCAGAGTCCAGTCCAATTGCGCATCTGTAAAATGACTTTTAAAAACTGCACACAGTTTCCGCTGAGACCGATGGAGCTGGAGAGCAAACAACTTCAATGTCAAAACATCTTACAACAAACTTCAGGCAATCAAGTTTATGATCAATAACTTCGATATAGGCCTGGTTTCACAGACAGGGCTTAGGTTAAACCAGGATTAGGCCAAAGTTCAATTAAGAAATGAATTTTTTTTTTTTTCAAAGTTCAAAAAAAAATTTCTGGTGTGCACCTTGAGACAAATCAATAGAACTACTAACATATTTTAAGATATGTCAGTGCAAGTTTCGGTAACACTTTATTTCGAGTCTACTTTAGACATTCTATTAACAGTAAGTAACTTTGCAACTACATGTCAACTAGCAGTTAGTAGAGTATTAGTAGACTGTCTGCTTAATATCTTCTAACACTTTCTTTGTCAACTTATTCTACTAACCCTAAACCTACCCTAACGGTCTACTCTGAGAGTTAGTAGACATGTAGTTGCAAATTAATGAGAATTAGTTTACATGTAGTTGACATGTAGTTACAAAGTTACTTATAGTTAGTAGAATGTCTAAAGTGGACTATCGAAATAAAGTGTAACCCAAGTTTCTTACAGTTAAAACAGAACAGACATGCATTTTAGTCTGGGACTAGGCTTAAGCCTTGTCTGTGAAACCGGGAGATAACAGGGTTTCAATGCAAGCTTAAATATTCTCATATTCTATTCATTTTTACAGTTTTTCTCAATTGCTTTGGCTCAATTCTCGAATGAATTTTTCCCTCCCCGAAACAATAAGTTCAGATCTCTGAACAATTAGCTTCTTGTTCACATCAGATTGGAATTTCTTATTGATTTGAGCAAATTGCAAATGCTTTGGCACATGTGTGCAAACAGTAAGTACAATTGTCTGCAGTTTGCACAACAACTAATTGCATATGGCTTGTTGATCAAAACTGATGAGTCGATTCTCATTTAACTGTCAAACTCTTCACAACTTCTCAAACATTTTTCATCGTGTAAGCCATCACATTCAAAACGATCCATTAAATTATGAAAAATTGGTATACACGCATGTATATTCCATAAATATCTGACATTGACATTGTTTGTAATGTCTGCTAAATTGGCAAATTACAATACAATTTGAATCAACCATTCAACCAATCAAGTTTGGGAGCATATATATGTAGATTGCCCACAGCACAATCACTAACATTTTTTGAGAATGGAGGACTTCCACAACCCTGAACTGCAGCAACATGCTCATGGAAGAGCAATTGGAAGACGTGTAAGAATGGTGGTGGTGTTAGAGGAAGAGGTGGAAATAGAAGAGTCAGAGTCTCTGATGAAATCAGAGCCACACTTGTGGATCATGTCATAAATCGTGGTTTTACAGTGGAAGAGGCTGGTCGAAGAGTACAGCCTAATGTAAACCGGTCCACAGTGTCATCAATTGTGCAAACCTTTCGTAGGGAAAACAGGTAAATATGTATTT
>NW_015506443.1:76379-96599 GCF_001515645.1 Sinocyclocheilus grahami | reverse complement strand
ATATCAATGGTGGAGTTCCCTTTAAAATCTTAAATGATTCCCTTTGAGCTAAATTATTATTGACCTGTTTACCTTACATCTAGAATAAAAATTAACTTGATTTTGTTTCTTCGTAGAGAATCATGGAGTTAAAAAGACACGAAACAACCCACATTCTCGTTTTTGTGGACGAGGCCGGGTGTTGAATCTGTCCAAAGGCCGGAGACGTGGTCACAATCTCATTGGACACCGAGCCACAACTGACACACCAGGCCAACGTGGGGCCAATATTACAATGTGTGCTGCCATTTCAGAGAATGGTGTGAGCACACATATTCCACAGATTGGGCCCTAATACCCAACTTCTCCTGGCCTTCCTAAACGCACTTTACAGAGACCTGATTCCAGAACAAGAAAGAGGTTTAGTTAGACCACATTTGCCTAATCATGTTGTTGTCTGGGATAATGTCAGCTTCCACCGAACCAACATTGTTAGGGACTGGTTTGCTGCACATGAAAGGATAACAGTGGAGTTCCTTCCACCATACTCCCCATTCCTAAATCCAATAGAAGAGTTTTTTTTAGCATGGAGGTGGAAAGTATATGATCATAGACCACAAGATCAGATGTCTGTGTTGGATGCCATGAATGCTGCATGTGAGGACATCACAGCTGATCATTGCAGGGGATTGGTGCGGCATTCAAGGAGATTTTTTCCCCCCGGTGCATGGCAATGGAAAACATCAGATGTGATGTTGATGAACATCTTTGGCCTGACCAACAAGAGCGACAGGATGTCCACCAAGAATCATTTTTTTTCATGGATGTTATTTTGTAGTAATTTGGTATTTGTGGTAACATATGAAATGTACTGTAATTGGACAAGCAAGATTTCACTTTACATGTAATACATTCGTTCAAAAATAAATGTACACTCTAAAAAATGCTGGGTTGTTTCAACCCAATGTTGGGTCAAATATGGACTAACCCAACTGTTGGGTTAAATTTTGGTTACATTTTTAAATGAGCTTTTTAACCCAACAGTTGGGTTAGTCCATATTTGACCCAACATTGGGTTGAAACAACTCAGCATTTTTTTAGAGTGTACTGTATAAATACAAATGTTTTTTGTTCTATGTACTATTGACTCTTCTCAACAAATATCAGATTTTTTTTTTCTATAAAACCTTAATTTCCATGGTTGACTGTCATGGTGAAAAAACAACTAAACATTTTGACCAGTGTGGCTCACAGGATGACAAAAATACTTTATATTTTGGTGGCCTTGGCCAAATTACTGACACGATAACTAGGTTTTGAAGCATGAATGAAATGTTTTGGGCGAGTAACTACATTTTGCAGACATGCAATAAAGTTCTGAAGTTCCAGCAAACAGTTGTGACATTTGCACTCACAGTTTAGAGCATGTTAAGACTGTTTCGAAAAATGTGCCAAAGCAATTGAGAAAAACTGTAATGTATTGCATTGAGTTTTGTGTGAATGATTGGCAACGGCAACACGTCACGTTTGTGGTGCTGTGATAGATGAGTGAAATGCACAGACAGACTTTAGCTGGGTGTTGAATGAGGAGTGCTCCTACCCGAGTGGGCGTGGGTGAGTTTGGGCTTTATTAACGCTGCGAATGGGCTTCCTTCAGCACGGACCTCACTTGTTGAGTGATCTCTAGGAGGACAGTCTAACGCGAACCTGACACACCTAAACACTTGACACCTTGACGACGGCGATGATGAAAGGATTTGCGCTCTTCATCTGCGTGTTCTTCACAGTTGTTCAGTCCATCACGTGCGAGGCGAACAGGATAGACGCGCGCATAAAGCACGAAAACGACGTGGCGCACCACAGCTCTGCCATACCAACAGGTAACATGTTTTAATTTAAATGAACATAAATATAGTCATTTGAGCAGCAGTCGATATTTAATATTTAATTCAATACAACGATAGAACGGTGCATAATAAGAATGTATATATTGAATGTATTCCTACATTAAAATATTATAAAAAAATAACGATGGTAAATTAGAATTTTGCATAATTATATTAAATGATAAAAATAGGTATATTTCAGTTAAAAGTAATAAAAATATAAGAATTTAACCAGCAGCCTAAAACGAACATATAATATTCAGTTTACGATAATGATAGTTACTGTATATAATATAATGCATATACATATATATATACACACACACACACACATACACATTATGTTTTTAAAATGATTATATTAAATTATAATTATTTAAAATAGTTATATTAAATGATATAATAGGGATATTTTAATTAAAAAGAATAAAAATATAGTAATATAACCAGCTGTCTATAACTAACATTTCGTATTACTATGATACTGTTTACTGTTATGTTACTGTACATAATATTCATGTATGTAATTGTCTGTATCCACATATTATTACATTATATTATGCAAAGTAATTATATTTGAATTCAAATGAATAAATATATATTAATTTAACCAGCAGCCTAAAAGCATATTCAATTTAGTATAATGATATGAGTTACTGTTTACTCATACTGTTACTGTATATAACATAATATGCTTTATGTATCCAGATATTATTATTTTATATTAAAATGAATTATATTTCAATTCAAATGAATTAAAAATATATAACCAGCAGCCTAAAACAATCATTTAATATTCAGTTTAGTATAATGATAGTTATTGTTTAGTATTATTGCTGCAGTTACTGTTTGTAATATAAAAAATACAGCTGTGTGTATCTGCATGTTATATTATTTATAAAATAATTTGATGTATTTTAATTCAAATGAATAGAAATATAATGATTTAACCAGCAGCCGAATACCATAATTTAATTTTCATTTAGCATGACAGTTACTTTTTATAATATAATGTGTATACATATTATATATCATATTGATAATAACAGTTGATTAATTTAGCACAAGTATAGATTTATTCAATAATTTTTGTATCGACTACATTTGTAATGAAATGAAGAAAAAGTGTACACCTGATCTGCTTAACTTGCTTTGCAATGTTTACATGTTTGTGTGTGTGTTCTCCAGAAAAAGACGTTTTTCTGATTTACCATGCCTTCTGATGATGTTTCATGTCTCACTACTGATCACAAGACGTTAGATCATTCACCATGCCACCTGACAACGTGTTGCCTTTCACACGTACTGTAATCAGGCCAGTATAAACATGCTTTACAAACACAAAGCCTTCTTTTCTTCTCTGGGATTTGGAGCCACTGTCAACGTCACTAAAGAGGCTAAAGCTCCAGTGAAAGGCTCATTATTTTCAGCAAACGTCTCATGTGAACAGGCAGATGGGAAAATCTACCACTGTCTCTTTCAAGTGCCACCTGGGATTCTTCCACTTAAGTGTGAAACGATACAATGTCGAAAACGCAAACCCTATGTATGTCTTAATAGTCCTAATTCAATGCATATGATCTGTGCGTCCCAACAGGAGTGTGGAATCAGGAGAAGCCAAAGAGACTCTTTGCCAGGACTCGCTATCTGTCCCAGCAGAGAAATCCCGTGGTGGTACGTTCCACACATCACACACTCTCAGAAAAAAAGGTACAAAAGCTGTCACTGAGGTGGTACCTTTTCAAAAGGCACACCTTTGTACCTAAAGAGTCCATATTGGTACCTTAAAGGTACAGTACATATAAGGGCCTTTCGCACTACAGGAACCTTTTCATAGTACCAGAACTAATTGTGGAACTACCCACTTTTTGGCGTGTTCGCACCGCCGGAACTGGGTGCGATTTTAGTACCGGACTGCCTTTTTCGAGAACCAAATTAGCTCCTACTCCGGAGCAGGGTCTAACCAGCACAACTGGTACTAACCGTGATGTAAGTAGACATCGATTGGCCAAACGCGTATGAAAACGCCCTCACCCGCCATGATTTACAACGCCCTGTAAACATTGTGTCAACTTATTTCGCAAGTATGGAGAACAGCGATAGATGGACGGACGCTGAAGTGCAGGCACTTGTAGCAAATGTAGCACTGCCAGTTGTCGTTGGAGATTCTTAGTCCTCCTTTCCGTTCTTTCAATCGCTTTACGTATACGTCGACTTTCCATGTCCATTATTGTGAAAGCCGCGAGACACAACAAAAACACAGCTCCGATCACAGCGTCCTCCATCCTCCTGTTGTTAATGTTGTTCTTCTTTGTTTCTGTTGTTGAATGTCGCGCACAAATGACGTCGCTGTCGACCGGTTCCTAGTACACACTCTCGGTGCGAATGCACCCCTTTAAATGGTACTGGGAAATAGTTCGCGCAAAATCGTCCCAGTACTTTAGTACTGTCCATTTAGTTCTGGAACTAAAGCGGTGCGAAAGGCCCTATTAAGTGTACATATTAGTACCTAAATGGTACCCCAGTGACAGCTTTTGTACCTTGTTTTCCTGAGAGTCCACCGTGTTATTTACGATCTCCTAAAACGTGCACCTCAATATAACAAACCCAACATTGTTCAAGTGGACCAGTGCACATCTGTCCTTTTGCAAGAGCAAGAATATAATGTTTCTTCTTGGAAGTCGAGTTAATCCTTTTTACATTAAAAGCCTTGAGTAAACAGAAATGCATTAGTGGTTCTTTGCTCTGTTTATTCGTTTCTCATGAAACTATGTGTCCTCCAGAGACCTAAGCCCAGGCCTGAGGTGGTTTCTCCAGCGCGGCACTGTGCCGGTCTGATGGAGAGCTGCTCCTCGCTCACTCCCTGCTGTGACCCATGTGCTTCCTGCCACTGTAGGCTCTTCAACACCATCTGTCACTGCTGGAGACTCGGACACCTCTGCCCCAAGAAAACCTAATGACCCCAAACGCACATCGGTGCTTCTCAGCTGGTTTTACTCTAGCACTGCACATTGGACAGCAAATGTTGTTTATTGTACAAAAAGAAAGTCATAAAAAGTTGTTTATTAGTTTGTTCCCAAATATTTCTTGAAGTCTGATGGTATCTTGTTCCCAGCTTTCAATAATTTACCACACAAAACCATTTTTGGTTGTTTTTTGATGATGACACATCTGTCTAATTTGATTAGCTTCTACCTAAATTAATTTGGCCCAAAAAACTGTAGAGTTTTTAACTGTAGAGTCAGTTACGTCCTTTTTAAATATAAAAAAAGTACTTACAGTCTGTGAGTCAGAACAGCCGGCAGTGTAGTCTACTCTACCAGAATCAGGAAACAGTCCTCCATAAAATGTGCTGCACACATCGGAATATTTGGGTTGAACTGTTCTGGAACAGTGTTGTAAATACAACTTAACCACTGATTTCTAGTCGTGTCCTCTTTTGGAAGGCTAAACAAAGTAGTTTCGCTTTCACAACGAAACACAGCATCACACACGGCGGGCTAGAGTGAGCGGAGGCCGGGGGATAGAGTGAGGAACGGCCGGCGGGCTGAGTGAGCGGCGGCCGGTGGGCTTGAGAACGGCGCGGCTGGCGGGCTTGCGGCAACCACATGTGACGACCCCGGGCTGGACTCCACTTTGTCCAAGGTTGAAAGCTGATCCGGTGATCCACAGCGTGAAGTTGATGTATTCCCTCAGCGACCAGCACGGATCAGCTCCAGGCATGACGAAGCGGATATCGTCCTCTTTTGGAAGACCAAACAAAGTAGTTTCGCTTACACAACGAAACACACAGCGTCTTCACGACATGGCGGCGGCGGCAGCAACAATACTACAGCGAGAATAAAAGTTACACCTTCTTTCTTTGCGTGAACATTTGGGCGGCGTTATGCAAATCTTCCCACATAGTGAGGTAGACATGTGGGGGCGTGTTAGAACAAGCCGTTTTAGGTAGGTGTGACTGACTCTTAACTTTTATAAAGAATATCTCTTTGGATTTGAGACTTTAGTCTTTGCAACTTTACAGATCTTCTTTATGCACCAAGAGCTTGTAACACTCAAAAATTTAAATTGCATCATATGACCCCTTTAAAAGAATATGCCATAATGTTGCTAACCACAGAAATTATTTTGACTCATCTCTTGTTTTCTTTAAAACAAGCAGACATTGATGCTACTTTGAGGCACTTACAGTCGAAGTGAAAATTTAAAAGCAGTGCTATGAAGTTTATGATTTTATAAACTCTCTTCTGTTAAAAACGTCTACATTATTGGAGCTGTGAAGCTGTTTAAATCATTTTTATAGTCATTTAAGGTTTTAGCGTTTACAAGTTGTAAAACTGGAAGTGACTGTAGACAGAAAAGGTTAGTAAGTGATATTTTCAGACTGAAATCATATAAACACACATGTTGTTTATGTCAATATTTACCAATTGTCTCCATTCATTTTTTTTTAAATAAATTGTAACCAGTTGTAGTCAGTGTAACCCAAAATGTCTGCTTTTTTAAAGAAAAAGAGGGACGAGTGGAAATTCATATTTGTGGTAATCAACATCACAAATGCCGTTGAATCTGGAATATTCCTCTAATAAAACAAATAGAAAGCATTTTGGTTGCTCTTTACGATAAGGTTTCATTTGTTAACTACATTCGTTAACATGAACTTGCAATGAAATTGACTATTTATTCATCTTAGTTAATGTTCATTTCAACGTTTACTAACAACTTATCAAAATCTAAAGTTGTTATCTGTTAATATTATTAAATGCAGCGGTGCTAACATGAACTAACAAAGAACAGTTGCATTTTTTTGTTAACAAAGATTAAGTACTTTAACAAATGAATAGCTCATTATTAGTTCATGTTAATTAATGCATTGTCTAATGATAAATAATGGGACCTTATTTTAAAGTGTTACCAGCATTTTCATTTTTTTTGCATTTAGCAGATATTTGTTCAGAACAGACCTCCAGATCCACTCCATGAGAACCACTGTTATATATATATATATATATATATATACAGTATATGACACTGACCATGACACTCTTGTGACTCATTCACCGACTGGAGATGTTATTACAGTTCACTCTTGTAGAATTCATGCTGGTGAAGTTTGATTTTTGTTATTATTCTCAATATTTTTCAGCCCTTGTTAAGCAAGGGACCTATACTGTTTAACTTGAAAAGAATCAATGTAAAAAAGCTATAAGACAAATCGTTTTAGGTGCAGTAAATGTGAATCAAATGTTATCCTCATACTGTGATCTTTTAAATAATAAGTTGTAAGATGCTCATTTCTACTGTGATGATTCCACTGTCATGTTTCTGATTTCTACACAAAAAAAACCTATATGTGGATGTCAAGCCGACGCTTTTGTGGATGAGAAGCTTGTTGTCATCATTATATATTTCTATGTACTGTCAGGTCATATTGACTGAATATTATTAGAAAGAAAAAAAACTTGTTCAATGTCCTCTCTACAAATGTATTTGTAATAAAAATATTTAGAACTGCAATATGTGAACTTTACTTTCCAATAATCAATACTTCTTAAAGGAATAGTTCACCCAAAAATGAAAATTTGCTGAAAATTTACACTGCCATACCATGTATCATGTAGATTGTTTCTTCATCTGAACAGATTTGGAGAAATTGTGCATTACATCAATTGCTCACTAATGGGTCCTCTGCAGTGAATGGGTGCCGCCAGAATGAGAGTCCAAACAGCTGATAAAAACATTACAATAATCCTCAAGCAATGTAAGTAATCCACAAGCTGTGTGTTTGTAATAAACAAATCCATCATTAAGACATTTTTAACTTCAAACCATTGTTTCTGGCTAAAATACATAATCTTGTGTATAAAATAAGTCATCTTGTCTGAATTGGGTGAGAAATATGCACAGATCAAGCACTGTTTAAATTACAAGTGAAAACAGTCCAAAACAGTTCTAAACAAATATGTGAGAGGACAACAGGAGATTGTCTGTTTCAATGGAGGAAGCGTTATTATGGATTATGGACTCATATTTGGTGACAGACACTCAAGTGACCGTTTAAACAGTTTAAAGTTAAGACTTCTTAATGCTGGATTTGTTTCTTACAAACTTGCAGCTTTTCACACTTTTCACAAGATCTTACCTGATGGACTGGAGTGGTGTGGATTGCTTGTGGATTATTGTGGTGTTTTTATCAGCTGTTTGGACTCTCATTCTGACGGCACCCATTCAGTAATGTAATGCTAAATTTCTCCAAATCTGTTCCAATGAAGAAACAAACTCATCTACATCTTGGAAGGCCTGGGGGTGCAAACGATTTCAGCTAATTTTCATTTTTGGCTGAAATAATTCCTTTAAGCTCTAAAAAGCATCTGCAATTTGGATTGGTGCCAAAGCTAAATAATAAATCTCCCTTACATACTATTTAAGCAGAGCTTGATTCAATACAAGTTGTGGCGTGTCTTCAAAGACGAGGGACTGTGTCTTTCTTAATGTGGACATGAACTTGTATATTATGTGAGAGACAGTGTGTGTTGCATTAGTGGAGATGAGAAACGAATACAATTCTGGAATATCACATAGTTCTGTTGTGTTGTAGAGTGCATAATAAGAGATGTTGATTATAAGGGATGACATTCAAGCATTTCAAGAAAATGCAAACATTGTATTTTTTGTTGTAGCAAAAGGAATAAGAACTCACAAAAAAGAAGTATACTTCACGTTTGTTTTATTTAGTAAACTTAAGTAAGGTCGAGTATACTTTATATTGTAAGTATGCTAATATCAATTTACTAGTAGTATACTTGTAAGCATACTATTTACTTATTGGGACTAAATTGGCCTAGTTTTAGTTTATTAAAGCATAATTTTCAAGTAAATTGAGTACACAACTAGTTCACTTTTAAGGTTTCAAATTTACTGTGAACTATAATACAAGTAAACTTAAGGTATAATGGTAGTTTACTAGTCATATTCTTCTCAAGACTATCAGGGTGTGCTTTCATAAGATAAAATTGGGCTAAGTAAACTAGTTTAATAGTTTGTGCACCTCAAGCATACTTGTAAGCTTTGTAAGTGAGCATACTTATGTTTGACCATTTCTGTTATTTTTGTACTATTCGGTTCCTATTTAGGTATTCCTTTTTATAATTGTTTCTTACAAACTTGCAGCTTTTCACACTTTTCACAAGATCTTACCTGATGGACTGGAGTGGTATGGATTGCTTGTGGATTATTGTGATGTTTTTATCAGCTGTTTGGACTCTCATTCTGACGGCACCCATTCAGTAATGTAATGCTAAATTTCTCCAAATCTGTTCCAATGAAGAAACAAACTCATCTACATCTTGGAAGTTTGTACTATTCGGTTCCTATTTAGGTATTCCTTTTTATAACTGAAATATACTTTTAGCTGTACTTTAAGTAACTCCTATGTACACAGCGGAAGTATGCCAGTTATTTATGTATTACATAATCAGAGACTTGCTTTTGCTATTTGACTTGATGTTTTGTGATGAGGTTTAACATGATATATTCTGGTAATCATTTATAATTGAAGCCATAGAACACACTTTGTAAAATGGTCAATCAAATCATTCAAGTGTTTATATTATGTTCCTTTGTGGGTTATTAGCACTGTGTACAAAAAAAGACCAGGTTCCGTTTCACCCATGAACCATTTACTCTAAGCCATTCCATCTCAAATCTGACTTCTCAAGATAGTATATAAAACATTTGCTGGAGAACTACCTAAAAGAAGCCAGTATATGTATTTATACTGTATATAATGTAACTTTTGGCGCTCTAGCGGTTAATAAACAGAACTGCACACATCCCGCGGAAGAACATTCCAACCGGAGCTACTTCTCTAAGTTTATGTCTATGGCGATTCACGCAGGTATGTGTTACTCCGCAGCGGTGGCGACCCGACCAGCCTACAATAGTCCAAATACAAGTACTTATTATAAGTGTGTACCGTAGTGATTCGGAATAAGACAAAAACGCAGTTTGGAAGATGAATTCATGGTGTACTCGCTTATTATATAAATTTAGCAAATTTTGAACACAGAAAAAGTTACATAGTGCTGCTTTAATAGAATATTCTCTCAAAAGAGTAATAACAACTACAGGGAAAAAAATACATAGAATACTTCATTATACTTTTCTTGATCAAAATATTAAATTCAAATATAGTCCAAATATTTTGTATATCAGCGGAATATACAATCAGTATATTATCAGTATTAGCCAGGTGCACTTACGTATAATTTTATTTGGTATATCTCTGATAAAAAGAAGGTTCAAAGTATACGCTCTTCGTTTTTAGTTTAAAAGAACTACGAAAAGCGGACTTGAATAAAGTTTTTTTTTTAAAAGGCTTGGAGAGAGGCCCATTGTGACATCAACAAAGAAAGGGAGGATGGTACCGTAAAACACTTATTCACGTTATCGTCTATCAGTGTTTCATAAACTTTTTATGAACTCTTTTTAGAAAAAAAGTGCACTTTCACGGTGAATATTTACAACCACCCATCCATGAGCCTTTAAAGCAGCACTATGTAACTTTTGGCGCTCTAGCGGTTAATAAACAGAACTGCACACATCCCGCGGAAGAACATTCCAACCGGAACTACTTCTCTTAAGTTTATGTCTATGGCGATTCACGCAGGTATGTGTTACTCCGCAGCGGTGGCGACCCGACCAGCCTACAATAGTCCAAATACAAGTACTTATTATAAGTGTGTACCGTAGTGATTCGGAATAAGACAAAAACGCAGTTTGGAAGATGAATTCATGATGTACTCGCTCATTATATACATTTAGCAAATTTTGAACACAGAAAAAGTTACATAGTGCTGCTTTAATAGAATATTCTCTCAAAAGAGTAATAACAACTACAAGCAAACTACAAGCAAAAAATACATAGGATACTTCATTATACTTTTCTTGATCAAAATATTAAATTCAAATATAGTCCAAATATTTTGTATATCAGTGTAATATACAATCAGTATATTATCAGTATTAGCAGGTGCACTTAAGTATAATTTTATTTGGTATATCTCTGATAAAAAGAAGGTTCAAAGTATACGCTCTTCGTTTTTAGTTTAAAAGAACTACGAAAAGCGGACTTGAATAAAGTTTTTTTTTTTAAAGGCTTGGAGAGAGGCCCATTGTGACATCAACAAAGAAAGGGAGGATGGTACCGTAAAACACTTATTCACGTTATCGTCTATCAGTGTTTCATAAACTTATGAACTCTTGCTAAAAAAAAGTGCACTTTCACGGTGAATATTTACAACCACCCATCCATGAGCGTTTAAAGCAGCACTATGTGAATTCATGATGTACTCGCTCATTATATACATTTTGCAAATTTGGAACACAGAAAAAGTTACATAGTGCTGCTTTAACAAACTACGTAATGTTTAAAAATAAACTTTCACATGAATTATCTGCAGCATGACAGAACTAGTCCACAGATTCATCGTCTTGAGGACCATAAATATCAGTTATGGTGTTCCTCTGCAAAAATGCACATTTGAGTTTTTATAGTAGCTTGACAAGGCTCTGAACTTACAAGATCATCACTCAGAGTAAGAGGAACATTTCTACCATCCTTTATGTCTGGAAAACCTGTCATGCATCCCGTTTCAAGGAGTTAACAGTAGAACACAAGCCAAACGTCTCCCACATGCTGTCTGTACTAATGTGTTTGGATACCATTACATTAATACAGAAAGATTTATGAAGCTTTTATTGGCAGGGAATCAAGTACAATGTAGAGAGCTAATGCACATTTAAGCTTACACAGGAGGATATTCTTGATTATACGTTATCATAGCAGATCATTAAGATCAACTTTTGTTAAATGCACATAAATAACACAGTTAAGTTGTGTAGTGTCCAAACTGTTTCATCTTTTGATTTATTTCCTGATACATTTTTTTTTAGAAAAACAGTTCTTCCGTATATTGAAATGAATGCGGCAAATCTACGTTCAAAGTAAAAAATACTTGTGCAATTACTCTGTAGAGCTGCTTGTAATTAGACATATGCTAGTTGTTGTTATTACTCTAGTCTCTAGTAATTAACACAGTTATCTAACATGTAATATGTTAAAAAGATTAAATAAAAAACAATAAAAAGATTAAATTATACTGATGTATTAATTTCTAACTTTACAAATATATTTAGAATTTTTTTTAACATTTATTTACTATCATTATTAAAACATTCTATGTTCTTGGTTACATAAAATGGTGCATATTGCAAAAAAGGTAGCAAATCTATTTTTAAAAATCAGTGTCATTGTACATAATAATAATAATAATAAATGTATTAGTAATAAAGATACTAATAGTAATGATTTTGTACATTACATCACTATTAATTTTCAAACAGGTGAGCTGACGCTTCATGTCTTCACTGGAGTTATAGCATCTCTGCAGTAAACCGGACACCACTCTTACACTGAAATTAAAGCACAAGAATTATGAATGTTGTGACAACTTTTCACTCAAATAAATTAATTCACTTTGCTATTATATACAAAGTTCTGTCATGAAGCTCTAGATGCCTTCTTACATGCTCACTGCAGCATGTCTGTGGCTGTATTGGCAGTAGCAAGTCTCAATACTTGCTCTGCCGCAACAGCGTAGCAGATCTATTCCACCAAGACCCAACACATTAACACTGCCATTCGTCTTACCATACTAAACTCTCAGAGAGTTATGACAGAAATAATGCCTTTTTTCCCCCAGGTAATTGGGATATGGCCAGGTGCAAAAGACTGAAATATAACTATGTCATGACACAAAGTTTTCACCAGTTCAAGCATGTCAGAATGAATCACAATATGTGCTAACACCACACAAATGTCTCAGCACGAGTTTGGTTTGATTTGAGTCAGTGGTGCATTTGTTGAAAGTGAAACAAAGGGCCCTATTTAAACGATCTAAGCGCATGGTCTAAATCGCATGGTGCAGGTGCACTTAGGGCATGTCCAAATCCACTTTTGCTAGTTTAAAAAGTGTTAGTTCACCCAAAAATGAAAATTAGGCTGTGTTTTACTCACCCCCGAGGCATTCTAGGTGTATATAACTTTCTTCTTTCTGACGAATTCAGTCGGAGTTATATTAAAAATTGTCCTGGCTATGCCAAGCTTTATCATTGCAGTGCTTCAGTCCAAAAGAAGTGAAATAAAAAGCGCCCATCCATAAAAGAAAGTGTCTCACATGGCTCCGGGGGGTGAACAAAGGCCTCCTGTAGCGAATCGATGCGTTTTTGTAAGAAAAATAACCATGTTCAAAATGTAATAATCAATTTCATGTAGCTTGCGCTCACTGTTTTACATGGAAGCAGTTCCGGGCGGATGACGTATGAGGTCGGCGTTGCAAATGCGCCGCTCAGAAGTGACGAACGCGGAAGCGCAGCGGAGAGATCAAAACAAAACAACAGTCACTAATTAGAAGTACAAAATGAGGATTTGTAAAGCGCAACGCTGAACTCATACGTCATGCTCCCGGAACTGCTTCTGTGTACAACTGTTGGCGCAAGCTAGATAAAATTGATTATTAGGTTTTAAATATGGAAATTTTTCTTACAAAAACACATCGATTCGCTACAGGAGGCCTTTGTTCCCCCCCCAGAGCCATGTGAGACACTTTTTTTTTTTAATGGATGGGCGCTTTTTATTTCACTTCTTTTGGACGGAAGCACTGCAACACCCGCTGACTGCAATGATAGAGCTTGGAATAGCCAGGACAATTTTTTTATATAACTCTGACTGGATTCGTCTGAAAGAAGAAAGTAATATACACCTAGGATGCCTCAGGGGTGAGTAAAACACAGCCTAATTTTCATTTTTGGGTGAACTAACCCTTTAACGCCGGAAAAAACGGCCGGCGCGCCTGGCGCATGGTCTAAAAGGGTTGTTCCTATTCTCTTAATGAGTAATGGGTGTGTTTTGGGCATAACGTGCAATAAACCAATCAGAGTCTCATCTCCCATTCCCTTTAAGAGCCAGTTGCGCTCCCGCCATGGCGGATTCTCTATTTATATGGTGGAATTTGCAAGCGCAAAGACAGAACGCGTCTCCAGAGATGAAATGGAGCTGCTCGTGCGTGAGCAAATAAGTAGCCTAATTCTGATACATGCAATGACTATCCATTATGACATGTAGGCATTTTTATATTTATGCAGCCTACACAATAATAATCTTTTACATTGCAATCCAATGCCTATACTAACGCGCTCTTTAAATAACAAAAAAACTACTGCGCCATTGGACCAGGTTTTAGTTGGTCAGTGTCGGAGTCTATTTCAGTTGCCTCAAAATAACAACGCACCAACAATGCGCCTGAACACACCTAATTTTCAGTCCAGCACGCCCATGAGCGCACACATGGGCGCAAATGCATTTGTTATTTAAACAACGTGGCGCAGGATGTGAAAATGATTACTGCGTCGGGCTGAATCTAGCAAAAAAACACTTGCATGGCGCCGCATTGCGCCGGATGTATGATAGAGCCCAATCTCTCACGACATGCTAGATTTTCATCTTTCTCCTATATACATAAATTCATGTTAATGATATTCACCTATAATCTTTTATGTAAATCAAGAAAACTAAATCACTAAATCTTATGCATGCTCCTCCAGGGGCGGATTTAGTGATTTGGGGGCCCCAGGCAAAATACAGGAATGGGGCCCTATACAATTTCACATATCTACAACCTTGAGGTTTCTTTCACTGTTGCTTGCAGCTGCACGACTGTGTCCCATAGTTGTGTCCAATCTTTTAGATTTTTCATGTACATGTTATAAATAAATGATTTCTTTAATGTTGTAAATCCCTTGTTCATATTTAAACAGGTTATAATAGTACTAGAGTAGGTTGGACACTAGGTGGTGCGTTGGGGTAATTTTCACTATGCAATTGTCTACACAATGCAAGGCTGTCTAATTATAAACTTTAAAATATACATTTATTTTTTTATTTATTTTAATTGCACATTTCAATTAAACTGAAGGAAATTATATATTTACATGCTTAAGGATTATTTCAACAAAACATGAAGTGTGCCTTTGTGGAAAGTGACTGTGCATGGTCCTTCTTGGGTCCTTCACACATATATAATATGCACTGTTGCTTAGTATTAAAATTATAGCTTCAGATGCATGATATTTGTAGGGCCCTATGAAATCCGTTTTATTTTTTCCAAAATCTTTTTTTCCATTTAAATTTTTCTGGATTCAGTTTTTTTTTTTTCGTTTTAATTTTCCTGGATGATTATATTACATTTGAACAAAAAACATGTCTAATTAATTAAAATCATGAAACTTGTTTAATTTAACAGCAATTTAGGCTTATTAAAAGTTTAACAAAAATTACATTCTTAGGGCCCAAATTCTGTGCTTTCCATTTTAATTTTTCTGTATTACATTTTAATGGTTTAATCAAAAACATATCTAATTAATTGAATTCATAAAAACAACTTAATTTATTAATTTGTATACAATAATAGGGCCCTGTGAAATTTAAATGTAAATTGTATTTACTTATTTTTGTAGAAGACCCGACCAGCCTACAATAGTCCAAATACAAGTACTTATTATAAGTGTGTACCGTAGTGATTCGGAATAAGACAAAAACGCAGTTTGGAAGATGAATTCATGATGTACTCGCTCATTATATACATTTAGCAAATTTTGAACACAGAAAAAGTTACATAGTGCTGCTTTAATAGAATATTCTCTCAAAAGAGTAATAACAACTACAAGCAAACTACAAGCAAAAAATACATAGGATACTTCATTATACTTTTCTTGATCAAAATATTAAATTCAAATATAGTCCAAATATTTTGTATATCAGTGTAATATACAATCAGTATATTATCAGTATTAGCAGGTGCACTTAAGTATAATTTTATTTGGTATATCTCTGATAAAAAGAAGGTTCAAAGTATACGCTCTTCGTTTTTAGTTTAAAAGAACTACGAAAAGCGGACTTGAATAAAGTTTTTTTTTTTAAAGGCTTGGAGAGAGGCCCATTGTGACATCAACAAAGAAAGGGAGGATGGTACCGTAAAACACTTATTCACGTTATCGTCTATCAGTGTTTCATAAACTTATGAACTCTTGCTAAAAAAAAGTGCACTTTCACGGTGAATATTTACAACCACCCATCCATGAGCGTTTAAAGCAGCACTATGTGAATTCATGATGTACTCGCTCATTATATACATTTTGCAAATTTGGAACACAGAAAAAGTTACATAGTGCTGCTTTAACAAACTACGTAATGTTTAAAAATAAACTTTCACATGAATTATCTGCAGCATGACAGAACTAGTCCACAGATTCATCGTCTTGAGGACCATAAATATCAGTTATGGTGTTCCTCTGCAAAAATGCACATTTGAGTTTTTATAGTAGCTTGACAAGGCTCTGAACTTACAAGATCATCACTCAGAGTAAGAGGAACATTTCTACCATCCTTTATGTCTGGAAAACCTGTCATGCATCCCGTTTCAAGGAGTTAACAGTAGAACACAAGCCAAACGTCTCCCACATGCTGTCTGTACTAATGTGTTTGGATACCATTACATTAATACAGAAAGATTTATGAAGCTTTTATTGGCAGGGAATCAAGTACAATGTAGAGAGCTAATGCACATTTAAGCTTACACAGGAGGATATTCTTGATTATACGTTATCATAGCAGATCATTAAGATCAACTTTTGTTAAATGCACATAAATAACACAGTTAAGTTGTGTAGTGTCCAAACTGTTTCATCTTTTGATTTATTTCCTGATACATTTTTTTTTAGAAAAACAGTTCTTCCGTATATTGAAATGAATGCGGCAAATCTACGTTCAAAGTAAAAAATACTTGTGCAATTACTCTGTAGAGCTGCTTGTAATTAGACATATGCTAGTTGTTGTTATTACTCTAGTCTCTAGTAATTAACACAGTTATCTAACATGTAATATGTTAAAAAGATTAAATAAAAAACAATAAAAAGATTAAATTATACTGATGTATTAATTTCTAACTTTACAAATATATTTAGAATTTTTTTTAACATTTATTTACTATCATTATTAAAACATTCTATGTTCTTGGTTACATAAAATGGTGCATATTGCAAAAAAGGTAGCAAATCTATTTTTAAAAATCAGTGTCATTGTACATAATAATAATAATAATAAATGTATTAGTAATAAAGATACTAATAGTAATGATTTTGTACATTACATCACTATTAATTTTCAAACAGGTGAGCTGACGCTTCATGTCTTCACTGGAGTTATAGCATCTCTGCAGTAAACCGGACACCACTCTTACACTGAAATTAAAGCACAAGAATTATGAATGTTGTGACAACTTTTCACTCAAATAAATTAATTCACTTTGCTATTATATACAAAGTTCTGTCATGAAGCTCTAGATGCCTTCTTACATGCTCACTGCAGCATGTCTGTGGCTGTATTGGCAGTAGCAAGTCTCAATACTTGCTCTGCCGCAACAGCGTAGCAGATCTATTCCACCAAGACCCAACACATTAACACTGCCATTCGTCTTACCATACTAAACTCTCAGAGAGTTATGACAGAAATAATGCCTTTTTTCCCCCAGGTAATTGGGATATGGCCAGGTGCAAAAGACTGAAATATAACTATGTCATGACACAAAGTTTTCACCAGTTCAAGCATGTCAGAATGAATCACAATATGTGCTAACACCACACAAATGTCTCAGCACGAGTTTGGTTTGATTTGAGTCAGTGGTGCATTTGTTGAAAGTGAAACAAAGGGCCCTATTTAAACGATCTAAGCGCATGGTCTAAATCGCATGGTGCAGGTGCACTTAGGGCATGTCCAAATCCACTTTTGCTAGTTTAAAAAGTGTTAGTTCACCCAAAAATGAAAATTAGGCTGTGTTTTACTCACCCCCGAGGCATTCTAGGTGTATATAACTTTCTTCTTTCTGACGAATTCAGTCGGAGTTATATTAAAAATTGTCCTGGCTATGCCAAGCTTTATCATTGCAGTGCTTCAGTCCAAAAGAAGTGAAATAAAAAGCGCCCATCCATAAAAGAAAGTGTCTCACATGGCTCCGGGGGGTGAACAAAGGCCTCCTGTAGCGAATCGATGCGTTTTTGTAAGAAAAATAACCATGTTCAAAATGTAATAATCAATTTCATGTAGCTTGCGCTCACTGTTTTACATGGAAGCAGTTCCGGGCGGATGACGTATGAGGTCGGCGTTGCAAATGCGCCGCTCAGAAGTGACGAACGCGGAAGCGCAGCGGAGAGATCAAAACAAAACAACAGTCACTAATTAGAAGTACAAAATGAGGATTTGTAAAGCGCAACGCTGAACTCATACGTCATGCTCCCGGAACTGCTTCTGTGTACAACTGTTGGCGCAAGCTAGATAAAATTGATTATTAGGTTTTAAATATGGAAATTTTTCTTACAAAAACACATCGATTCGCTACAGGAGGCCTTTGTTCACCCCCCAGAGCCATGTGAGACACTTTTTTTTTTTAATGGATGGGCGCTTTTTATTTCACTTCTTTTGGACGGAAGCACTGCAACACCCGCTGACTGCAATGATAGAGCTTGGAATAGCCAGGACAATTTTTTTATATAACTCTGACTGGATTCGTCTGAAAGAAGAAAGTAATATACACCTAGGATGCCTCAGGGGTGAGTAAAACACAGCCTAATTTTCATTTTTGGGTGAACTAACCCTTTAACGCCGGAAAAAACGGCCGGCGCGCCTGGCGCATGGTCTAAAAGGGTTGTTCCTATTCTCTTAATGAGTAATGGGTGTGTTTTGGGCATAACGTGCAATAAACCAATCAGAGTCTCATCTCCCATTCCCTTTAAGAGCCAGTTGCGCTCCCGCCATGGCGGATTCTCTATTTATATGGTGGAATTTGCAAGCGCAAAGACAGAACGCGTCTCCAGAGATGAAATGGAGCTGCTCGTGCGTGAGCAAATAAGTAGCCTAATTCTGATACATGCAATGACTATCCATTATGACATGTAGGCATTTTTATATTTATGCAGCCTACACAATAATAATCTTTTACATTGCAATCCAATGCCTATACTAACGCGCTCTTTAAATAACAAAAAAACTACTACGCCATTGACTTTAGACCAGGTTTTTGTTGGTCAATGGCGCAGTCTATTTCAGTTGCCTCAAAATAGCAACGCGCCAGCAATGTGCCTGAACACACCTCGTTTTCAGACCAGCACAGCCATGAGCGCACAAATGGGCGCAAATGCATTTGCCATTTAAACAACGTGGCGCAGGACGTGAAAATGACAACTGCGTCGGGCTTTAACTGAAAAAAACTTGCGTCGTGCCTGGCGCCGCATTGCGCCAGGTGTATGATAGGGCCCAAAGTGTTTCAGGTTCACATTTGCAAACATTATTGTATATAATAATAATAATAATGTATTATGTGGTAATGTATTATTCAATAGGACTGAGTTCAAACACAGTGTGAATGAAAAGTAAACTTAGTGGACCAAAATGATCCAGATATAATCCAGTTTTTGTATTGTTTTTCATTCAGTTCAGTTTTGGGTCAGCCCTTTTCATCAGAGTTTGTCTCTTTCATAGAGGATTAAAGTGTGAAGAGTAACTACTGATAAACAAAAGGATGTGGGAAAAATATTACATTACTTGATAATTCACAAAATAATTTTTGCTTATTCTGTTTAACATGAGACCTGCTGTTTCACTGTGATTTTTATTTCTTTTTAAATATCCAGGCAATATGCGATGTTAAATGCTTGCCTTGTTGCTGATCAAATTAAAATGATCACAATATTTGACAGGCTAATCGCAATGTGATTTTTACATTTTTTTATTTATTTAGTTTTTTTTTTACCAAACTGTGCAGTCCTAGTGGTGATCCATTTAAAATATGGTTATTGATTTCACTGCATTTGCAGAAATACTGACCGCACTGCACTGGCCTTATTTCTAACTTTGTTCATTGAATACTTTGCAATCATTAACATTAAAATAGTTAACAGTTATTTTAAATTGTAGTATGTTGTAATAAATTGTACATTTGGTACTTGAATCAGTAACAACATAAGACATATTCAAAAGTTATTATAATATACTATATATTCATATACTACAGTATATTACAATGTACTATACTGTTCAAAAATTTGGGGTCACCATGATTTTTGTTCATTTTTATACAGAAATAATACTTTTATTCAGCAAGGATGCATTAAATTGATAAATAATTACTGTAGATTTACATTTACAAAAGATTTTTTGCTTTAAATAAACACTGTTATTTCTAAC
>NW_015506443.1:68158-75812 GCF_001515645.1 Sinocyclocheilus grahami | reverse complement strand
GATAGAAGAGGACACAATGGCCGAAGGATTTCGCCGACCAGACCCGCTGATTTTCGTTAGCAACATAGAAGAAAACTGGAATTTGACATATTTATCGCAGCAGCCCACAGTGAAAAGCCAGATAAAACTAAAGCCTACATACTCCTCAATCTTGCGGGACCAGAGGCAATTGGAAGAGAGCGTTCATTCACATATGCTCCAGCGATACTGGCTGCCAATGGGCAAGATGTAATTACACCAGCGGAGTCAAGAGAAGATCCAGAATGTTTAAAGTGTAAATTCAGAGAAGTGTGCAATCCGGAGACAAACGTGACGATAGAGAGACACTCGTTTAACACCAGAAATCAAAAACCAGGAGAAACCATTGAGGCCTACATGAGTACGCTAAGAAATAAAGCAAAAACATGTAACTTTGGTGCACTCACAGACGAATTAATCAGAGACAGACTGGTGTGTGGCATAGACCAGTGGTTCCCAACCCTGGTCCTGGAGGCACCCCAACACTGCATGTTTTGCATGTCTCCTTAATCAAACACACCTGATTCAGGTCATCAGCTCATTAGTAGAGACTCCAAGACCTGAAACTTGTGTGTCAGAGAAAGGAGACATGCAATGTAGTGTTGGGGTGCCTCCAGGACCAGGGTTGGGAACCACTGGCATAGACAATGATAGCGTGAAAAGAGTGTTGCTCAAAGAAAGTGATTTAACTCTTGCAAAAGCGATTAAAATATGCCAAATCAGTGAATTAACCGAGCAGCACACTATGACACAAAAGGGAGAAAAGCCGTCGTGCATCGGCAGCAACCGCAACAAAAATACCAGAGCGGGACAAAGAACATTGTTAACTGCAAAAATTGTGGTGGAAACCATCCAGCAAAGCATGATCAATGCAAGGCTTTCGGACAACAATGTCACCATTGTAAAATGTTTAATCATTTCAAGTCCCAGTGCAGATCTGCATCAAAAGACAATTTCAAATCCATCAATCAGATCACTGATGCAAACACGGACAGCAGTGAGGAGTCATTTCATATTGACGGGCTGTGTCTTCTTGGTGCCAGTGAAATTGATGCAGTCAATCACCACAGTGCGATTAACAAGCAAGAAATACATTGCAGCATGACAGTAAATGGCAAGCCCCTTGAGCTTAAAATTGACACAGGAGCAAAGTGCAATGTCATTTCAACTGAAACCTTCGAAGCAGTGAGAAAAGACGAGAAAATCCAAGAGAAATCAAAAGCAACGTTAGTGGCTTATGGAGGCACCATGATTGAAACAAAAGGAACAGTGATGCTGCAATGTTTTTGATGAGCAAACGAAAATCGTACCTGTTGCAGTTTCATGTGGTTAATACAAATGTCAAATCATTGCTGGGCCTGCCAGACTGTTTAAAAGTTAACTTGATATCTCTCAAAGAAGAAATACATGGAATTGATCTCGATAAAAATGAAAACCTGTCACAAGAAATAGTCACAGAGTATGCTGACCTATTTGACGATGATCTAGGCACCCTACCTGTGACATATTTAATGAAAATAAACCCAGACATCACTCCAGTGGTCCGGCCAGCTCGCCGAATACCTGTGGCAATGCGTGACAAAGTAGAAGCCGAACTAAAAAAACAGTACAAAACTAGGAGTCATAACACCCATTTCAGAGCGGGTGTCCTCAATGGTCGCCACGCATAAGAAAAACACTGACAAGATCCGCTTATGCATCGATCCAAGGGATCTGAATGAAGCCCTTATGCGCCCTCACCATCCTATGCGCACAGTAGAGGAGGTAGCGTCACAAATGTCCAACGCCAACATCTTCTCAGTGCTCGATGCTAAAAGCTCATTCTGTCAAATCAAGCTAGACTATGAATCTTCCCTACGCACCACTTTTGCGACACCTTTTGGCAGATATTGTTTTATGCGCATGCCTTTTGACATTAATTCAGCATCAGAAGTGTTCCAAAGGGCAATGGAGCAGATCTTCACAGGTTTTCCATGTGCCATAAACGTAGATGATATCATTGTTGGAGGAAAACAATGATTTGTTGTTCTAAACGGAGCACGGCAAGTGAATCTGAAATTAAACCATGAAAAATGCAAGTTTAGGCTCAAAGAAGTTAGTTATGTGGGCCATCTGTTCACAGAACATGGATTAAAACCAGACCCAGCCAAGATACAGGCCATAACAGAGATCCCACCGCCAAATGACAAAGCTGCCTTGCAACGTTTCTTGGGCATGGCTAACTACCTCGGCAAATTCATCCCAAATTTCAGTGAACTGACAGCACCACTTCGACAGCTGCTCCACGGGGACGTAGTTTGGTGCTGGTCACAGCAACAACAGAAAGCATTTGACATGCTAATAAAGTGCATCACATTCCCACCAGTGCTGAAGTACTTTGATGTAAGCAAGCCTGTGACCATCACGTGCGATGCTTCTCAATATGGACTGGGCGCTGCATGCCTACAGAATGATCAGTCGATCAGCTATGCCTCACGCACTCTCACTGAATCAGAGATGAGGTATGCTCAAATCGAAATGGAGCTATTGGCAGTGGTCTTTACTTGTCAGAAGTTTTATGACTACATCTATGGGAAACCGGTCTTGGTGGAAACAGGCCATCAGCCCCTTGTTACAATTCTGAACACACTGCTCCAGCACAACTTCAGCAAATGATACTGAAGCTGCACAAGTTCAACCTGACTCTTACTTACAAAAAAGGAAAGCAGCTATATTTGGCAGACACACTGTCACGTGCTCCCAAAAAAAACAACAACAAAAGATCTCAAAGACGAGGAAGAATTCGAAGTGATGGCAGTCCAAATGATTTCAGTCAACCGACTGCAAGAGCTCAGAGAACGAACTGAAGAAGAAGTCTGTGCATCACCATCAAGCACGGCTGGCCAAAGAAAATTCAGAATGTGCCAGTGCCACTAAAACCCTTCTTTCCTTTCCGAGATGAGCTCACTACTGAGGATGGAATAATCATGAAGGGAACAAGTGTGGTAATTCCTCATAGCCTACAGAGTGAATATCTAGAAATCTTGCACAAAGGTCGTACCGGAGCCGAAGCAACCAAACGCAGAGCACGCGATGCCGTTTTCTGGCTGACTATGATGCAGGACATTGACAACTTCGTGCAGTCTTGCAGCATATGCAATGCTTTGAAACCTCATCAACAAAAGGAGCCATTGCGCCTGCACGAGATCCCAGAACTGCCTTGGTCTGTCGTTGCCGCTGACATATTTGACTGGAATAGCCAACAGTACCTAGTGCTGGTAGATTCATATTCTGGGTGGTTTGAAATAAATTCACTAAGAAACCTGTCTTCGCAAAATGTCATCAACAAACTGAAGCAGCACTTTTCTGTGCACGGCATTCCCCAAAAGCTCGTCACTGATAACGGCACTCAGTTTACGAGCCAGATCTTCAGAGACTTTGCGAGTTCATGGGACTTTTGGTCACATCCCTAGCAGTCCTGAGTATCCCCAGGCGAACGGTCTCGCAGAAAGAGCCGTTCGCAGTGCAAAGCGCCTGCTCGAAACCACTAAGAGGGATGGGACAGACTTTTTCTGAATTGGTTGAAGATCCGCAACATTCCTCGAGATAAGATACTGGGTTCACCGGCACAGAGACTGATGTCCAGGGTAACACATACCAACATGCCCATCAGCAAACAGATGCTGAAGCCAAGGTCAAGGACACTGTGAAAGTAAAAACAGAACTTAAAAAAAAGAGACAAATGCAAAAAGCATTCTTTGATAAAAGGAGCAAGCCACTCTGTCCACTGCATGAATCCCAAGTAGTAAGGATGCAAACAACAAAAGGACATGACAAGATTGGAGTTGTTAGGATTACTCTCGTCGAGCCCAGGTCATATGTTGTGGAGTCAGACGGTAAGGAGTACAGGAGGAATCGTCGACATCTACTTCCTGTAAAACAACCACTTCCACACTACACACAAGCCGATCTGGAGGACTTGTCACAACTCAAATCTGTGCCAGACAGCAACAATGTGTCACAATGTGAAACAAGATGGTCAAGATGTGTTTAAGGAAGCTATGTTCATATATGGTCTTTCCGTAGTTGGAGTGCCCCCTGCTGGTTAGATAAGTTTGATATACAGGGGTTTTGGAGTGCTGCAAGCTCTACGTGAGAGCTAATAAACATGTTGTTCTCCAATATACAAAAGTCTCGGTCTTCATAACGAACTACACATACAATTCAAAATGCTTTTTTTTTTTTGGAGTGCAGTGATTGTTATGATCAGTAGATGGTGTATTTCTGATGGTCTGTTATCATGTGACAACAATTTTCATTAAAATTAATTCATAAATGTTTGGGGAGTCACACTACATATTGTTAGTTTGTTTGTCTTTTGGTTTTCTTTGCTCCGGTTTTGCCTGTGTTCTTAGTCATAGGTTTTATAATAAGCAGTTTTGCAGTTTTTTTCTGAAGTAATAACAATAAAAGACTATGCCAAACTACTTAATGTTATCTTTTAAAAATGCCATCCTTTTATTAAGGCTTTCAAAATAATCATTAAACAAACTTTAATTCAGAAATGATAAACATGCTCATTTTAGAAGAGATGCATTCAAGTCATGTTTATGAATAGCACTATAAATGTATTTTTAAATAAATATATAATACATGCATATATACATTTGATAAGTCTCATTTGTGGCAAACTAAGTTAAAGTTTAAAGAGAAAACAAAGTTAAAGTTTATCCAGGGTTCCCTTTAATAAAAAGGTCATTTTTCGAATTAATTTACATTTTTAAGTTCTAAAATAGTTTATAGTAGAAATTGTGAGTAAAAACTATATAAAAAAAATCCTAATCCTTCATTTTTATCCATTTTATTACAAACATCTAAAAAGTAATGGGGTCTTTGAATATTGCTGTCAGCAATGCAGGGCTTTAGTTGAGAATAACTGGGCTCAAGGAGGCCATGTTTCTGGCAGATTTACTACATACCTTTTGGAGAACTTGTACATTAGTGCAAGCTGCCTTCTGATACCCACTAGCATGGCAGCCGATCGGGCCTCCATCCACTGAAAGGTCTGCTGGCCCACCTGAAGAACATGACAAACATGCTCTTATTAACTCTATCTTGCTCAATCAACAGTCCAGGGGTACATTTACATGACTACGATGTACTGAAAAAGAAAACTACTAAGAATGCTGTGTTATGCATGCCAGACCAGTAGTTGGCGATGTCACTTTGTAAAGAAACTTTTTCTGTTTTTAGTTGAAATTGGTGTAGCGTAAACGCCCCCTGTAACAGCAGGAAAACAGAGAAATGCATCTTTCTTGCCATGTCCATTGCAAAGATGGCAACATGCAACGCGGTCAGCGACGGCGCCCTCAGTTGAGGATCGTGAAGTATTGCAGGCAAAAGCTCCGTCAGTTCTCTGGTCCACAGCTGCACTCCTTGCTGCCACGCCGTGTCCAAACGCACCCCTGTCACATCGTGGTACGCTCCAGCTAGAGTAGCCAGGGGTTCTGGGAAAAATTAAAACTACAATAACACTAATACACACCGACAGGCATTTTCAAGTGAAAGGTGATGACATGAAACCACAGTTGTGCTGGTGCATAATTGCGACTGGTTTAGAGATGCTTATGCAGTGATGCCACTAGAATGCTGTCAAGATCTATTACGGACCTTAACATGACCTTACGTTGCCACAGAAAATCATTTAAACATGTGCTCTGTATCTTAGAAAATAAAGGTATGTGTTTCCTGTGATTCACCCAGTGCGGCTCAAAGGGAACTGTGCATGTGATTATAAATAAAATCAGCGGTAACCTGAATGAATTATGAGTGACAGAGAACTTAAGGCAAACTCACTCCTGAGCTCTTGTTGGACCTGTTGAGATATGAGATGCAGGACATGGAGCATGTGTGGTAGGCTGTGTGTGAGCGTGTGTCGGAGCAGGCCTGTGGTCCATGCTTTCCACAGCGCTCCTGCTCTCTGAAGCAGCAGAGTCTCGGCTTGCTGGGTCAGAGACAGCGGCCCCTCACTCAGCTCCAACAGGAACATGCTGTCCCCTGCCTAGAAGACGGACAGCATCAGTCTGAATAATGATACTTGATTAACATGATATTTGATATAGCATTCTTTTTTGTAGATGGAAATATTTCAAATGGAACTCAAAAACAGAGTGAATGTACAGCGCTCTCTTCCACCTTCAATACCACGACTGAGGTGCCCTTGAGCAAGGCACCGAACCCCCAACTGCTCCCCGGGCGCCACAGCATAAATGGCTGCCCACTGCTCCGGGTGTGTGTTCACGGTGTGTGTGTGTTCACTGCTGTGTGTGTGCACTTTGGATGGGTAAATGCAGAGCACTAATTCCTAGTATGGGTCACCATACTTGGCCACATGTCACGTCACTCACTCAAATATATGACTAGTGCTTGCCGTAGCAGTTGCAGCTTGCTTCAGAAAACCTCCACCTTCCCCAGCTCCACCTGTATATATCTGCTATGAGGTATACTATACGAGGTATACTAATCTGATTCATGTATACTATACGGGGGTTATTTCATGTATGTTATATTTGCAGCAGCAATATTTCTTACATGCTCACAGCAGCATGTTGTGGATGTATTGGCAGTAGCAAGTCTCGGTACTTGCTCTGCCGCAGCAGCAGCAGCAGCAGCAGCAGCGTAGCAGATCTATTCCGCCAAGACCAAATACAATAACATTGCCATGTACATTACCATGCCAATCCCTCCGAGAATTGTCATGACAGAAATGAATTTATGTTTGAATATGCTATAATTTGTTTTGTAATGTATAAAAACTACAATTTTATTTTAATATTTTGTTTTAGATGAGTTGGTTAATAAATCTGCAAAAATGTCAACAATTCTGTGTTTTTCTGTCAATATAGGGTGCTGTGTGTACATTAATGAGGAAAAAAAATGAACTTAAATGATTTTAGCAAATGGCTGCAATATAACAAAGAGTGAAAAATTTAAGGGGGTCTGAATACTTTCCGTACCCACTGTATGGAAACTCATTCAGTCCTTTTTGAAAAGCATCCCAGGATGCACCTCATGAAGTTGGTTGAGAGATTTATTAAATACATGCTACCTTTCAAAAGGTGATGAATCACTTGTTGTATTCCTTAATTGTAAGTCGCCTTGGATAATAAATCTAAATGTCAAAAGTTTGGGGTTGGTAAGATTTCTTAATGTTTTTGAAAGAAGTCTTTTATTCTCATCAAGGCTGCATTTATTTGATCAAAAATGCAGTAAAAAACAATTTACGTAAAATATTATTACAATTCAAAATAATGTTTTTTTTTTTAATTTAAAAGATTTTAAAATATAATTTATTCCTGTATTGGCAAAGCTGAATTTTCAGTATCATTACTCCAGTCTTCAGAGTTACCAAATATGTTACCAGAGCACCAAAGATGCTGATTTGGTGCTCAAGATTTTTTTTTTTATTATCAAAATTGAAAACAGTTGTACTGTTTCATATTTTTGTGAAAACCATGATACACTTTTATTCTGGATTGTTTGATGAATTAAAAGTTCAAAAGAACGCCATTTAGAAATCTTTTTTAACATTATACTTAAGTGTTACTTTTACGGTCACTTTTTTAAAATAAATTTGCTGAATCAAAGCTTTAATATA
>NW_015506443.1:56972-66687 GCF_001515645.1 Sinocyclocheilus grahami | reverse complement strand
TATATATATATATATATATATATATATATATATATATATATATATATATATATAAATAAATGACCCCAAACTTATGAAATAGTATGTATTTGATTATAAAATACACTTTTTTCTTACAATGCACTTTACAAATCACCCTTTCTGTGGAATGAAGATATTTTAAAGAATGTCTCAATTGTCCATACAGTGAAAGTCAGTGGTGTCCAAAACTGAACCCCATATATTTTCACTGTATGGATTTAATAATAAAAAAAAAAAAAAAACTAAGACATTCTTCAAAACATCTCCTTTTATGGTCCACAGAAGGCAGACAGGCATACAGGTTTGGAACCACACGAGGGTGAATGATTGAAGTGATTTTTCTTTTTTTTCTCCGCTGAACTAACCCTTTAACAGAGTCCAAATATGCAGCAGGACAGCCTGTGAGATATAACAAACCTGTCTTCTTAATGTTAACAGTAGATGCTGAAGTCTCTGAACTCTGTCCAACAGTTTACTCCTTATCCGAGACCCCAGCTGCTGGAGCCGTGCCTATAAAGATTCGGTATCAATCCAGACATGAAAAACAATGTTTTACAAGGTATCTGGCAGATTTATATTATGCGAGAAACTTCATAAATCATTGCTGTCCTCACCTCAGCGGCCCACATGCATTCCCTACATCCCTTAGCTTGAAATAGCAGACTCTGATTGGCTGCTCCTACAGAAATAAGGGTAAGGGTCTCATTTTCAATGCCACAACCGCCTCGCTGAGCCTCCAGGGTAAACCAGTGATGTCCCTCCGAACAAAACGCCACTCTGATTTCATCAGACATTTCTGACGGCAAGTAGAAAGGCATACAAATGTTATTCATAAGAATATATGATAAATAATCACTTGTTACAGCAGAGTTATTAACCCTGTAAAACCTGACATATTAAATAATAGTCATAAATAAATACTCAAATAATAGTCGTAAATAAAAATCTGTATAAAAAAGTTTGCATATGAGTTTTTGTTCAGTAACACACTTGATACATCAGGCTTTTATGGCTCATAAACAATGGGGAAAAAAACATCTTATTAATATTTAGTTTTATGATCAAAGAGCTGTAGTTTTTGTTGTTGTTATATTGCATATAATCCAATGGAACACAGTGGTGATAAATGCTCCTCAAAAGCATGATGTATCATATTTGATACTCAGATTATAATATGATTTTTATAAAAGAAAAAAAAAATGTCTGGATAATCATGTAAACCTAAGCTGCTTCAATCCAGTAAGTGTTCATCTTACTAACAATATAAAAGTTATTCTTAGATTTACTTTAAAACCAAAAACTATTTCACATCAAAAAGTCATACGAAACAACCTGTGTGTTTACAATTATCCTAAAAGGCTTTTTACTTCCTAAAAATGCATAAACTATCAGTCAGATGACAGGCATGTAGTAGACTGTGTACAACAGCAAGCTTGTAATCATGCTGATAATTTCAAGGCCCTTGAAATGTGCATTTTTGCAGTTTTTTAGGGTTAACTAGCATCATCACCAGTGTTGTATCCAGCAGCAGCTCGAAGGCAGCGTTTTCCCAGCACCCCCTGCAGCCAGAGCATCTCACTGTGGTCTAGTTTTGCATGAACCTGGACCGCCACGTTCCTGCCTGAAGACAGAGAACTGCAGGCCAGTTCCACACTCCAGTTTCCTACCTGCCACTGTAAATCACACATATTTGTTTTTGTATTTTATAATTCCATTGGCTTTTTAAAGTTTTAAACTGAAAGGGTTAGTCCATTAAACTTAAAATTAGCCCATGAAGTACTCACCCTCAAGGCATCCTAGATGTATATGACTTTCTTCTTTCAGACGAATCCAGTCAGAGTTATATTAAAAATTGACTTTGATCTTCCAAGCTGTTTAAATGGCAGTCAGCGGGTGTTGCAGTTCATCAGTTCAAAAGAAGTGAAATAAAGAGCATCCATCCATAATAAAAAGTGCCTCACGCGGCTCCGGGGGGTGAACAAAGGCCTCCTCTAGCGAATCGATGCGTCTTTGTAAGACAATTAACCATGTTCAAAACGTAATAATCAATTTAATCTAGCTTGTGCTCACTGTTGTACACGGAAGCAGTTCCGGGCGGATGACGTATGAGGTTGGCGTTGCATATGCGCCGCTCAGAAGTGACGAACGCGGAAGCGCAGCGGAGAGATCAAAACAAAACAACAGTCACGAATTAGAAGTACAAAATGAGGATTTGTAAAGAAGAATGCTGCAGACCAAATTAAAGCCTGCGAGAAGCAAAACAAAATATTACAACTGAACTGAATTAAGGTTTCTTAATATAATTGTAATGATCTACCACAATTTTAAATCCTAATCATTTTATTCCTAATCCTAGTCCTCATCATATATTAACTGTAGCATTTATTTTTTATTTTTGAGGTCTTAAAAGGAAATTCATCAAAAAAAACTGTACTTATTACTTGAACAAAATATACATTTTATGTGAACTAAATGTAATATTTTCAGGCACTTAACTGCATGTCATTTACAACTAAATAAACATGTATTAGTTAAAATTTATATTAAATGCAATTACTTGAACTATAGAGTGTTTGACCCACTTATGTAGAACGTAGGTACATCTTTATGAACATCTTTTATCGTATGTTGTATTTAAATATATTGGTAATTACACATTTGTGCTTTAGAAAGTTAAAATATGTGCACTTTTTTAAAGCATGACAAAAGATTATTTAAAACACAATGATTTAAAATGTACATTAAAGCAAAAACTTTTAATTTGACATGATTACAAAGTGCATTTTTTAAAAGTGCACTCTTTAATTACACTTATATGTGGCCTTTTAAAAAAAAAAAATTTGGTTACACTTTACTTGAAGGGGTCTGCATAAGACTAACATGACACCTTCATAATCATGACATGACACATGTCATGAATATGAAGGGTTTTTATGCATGTTTATGACAACTGTCATTAAGTGTCATTCGCTCAGTTATGTCATTTTTAATGCAAAGATGACATTGAGATGTCTTTGTTATGGGCTATGGTTAGGGGTAAGGGTAGGGGTAGGGTTAGTCAAATAATGTCATATTGCATTAAAAATTACATAACTGAGCGAATGACACTTAATGACAGTTGTCATAAACATGCATAAAACCTCCTTCATATTCATGACACGTGTCATGTCATGATTATGAAGGTGTCATGTCAGTCTTATGCACACCCCTTCAAGTAAAGTGTTACCAATTTTTTTTATATAAATTAATATTATATTATCTGCAAGTACAGCTTTTTAAAGATATACTTGTAAGGTTTGTTATTATGTACAGACGTTCATGTCAACTCTAAAAAATAAATCTTTAAAACGCTGTGTAATGACAAGAACACTGAGTTTTTGTATTTGGATGAACTCTCTCTCTCTCTCTCTCTCTCTACAGTGATATGTGTGAATGTTAAAGGGGTCATGGTTGTTTTTTTTATTTATTTTGTACTGTTCTCTGAGGTCCACTTATAATGTTATCAAGATTTTTACATAAAAAAACCATCATAACATAGAAGTAATAGGCTATTTTCTGTCCTTTTTTGACCCCTCTCATTGGAACGCTCTGTCTGAATAGGTGTGGCGGATTGTCGACTCGGAAGTAAACGCCTACTGCTATGATTGGCGAACAGTTGTGTATGTTTGACAGCCTACATCCTTCATAGATGGGCGCTGCTGCGATTTAGGTTAAAAATGCATAAAAACTCAAACTGTAAATCTCAAATAATCTGTAATAACAGACAAAGCAATAGTGACCACATAATAAAAACAGTAACTCACACTTGTGCGGTGCGACATTACTGTCGGATCCAATTATATTTGGCACAGGATTTTCAGAAAGATTGAAGCTAAAAGACAATGCTGTGTTGAATTGTGCCTTGTTTGTAAATGAATCCGTGGTGAAATGAAGTGAACAAAGGACCAAGTTCTTACTGACGCGGTCTGGAACTTCATTAAAAATAAACTTCATCCACACTTTCCTAATGTTGGGTTCAGAAGGAAGACTGTTTTTCCACAGCTTTGCACTGCACTCCGTCTTGTTGTCTTCAGAGCATCTTTATCGTTTGCATAGACCTGCGTTTGCCTCTCTCGTTATTTACACTATGCACGCAAACAGGACGGGGCTAAACAAGCAGTGATGTAGAAGCAGGCGTTGATCGGGGTTTAGCCACACTATTACGTCAAAAAGTGGCACATTCCACAGCCTGTCATTTTGGCAGACTGGCTTCAATATAAGCTGTTTTTAGACTAACAAGAAAGTTTTGAGTTCTGTAACTTATAGGATGTTTTTAATAGTACACTGACCTCTTATCTGTCAAAAGATCAAGGGAAGTTTGATTTCTCAGTTCATGACCCCTTTGGGTTGTTCTATGCACATTTTCTTGTAATTTAATGAGAGCGAGTATGTGATCTCACAGGCTGTGGAGGACAGAGGCCGATCTGAACCTGGTGTTCAAGACGGTCTCTCAGGTTGGTGTGTATCTGGGTCAGAAGAGAGTGAGATGGACATGGAGACGGAGAGACGTTTTGGGCCCCCAGCTCCACGAGGAGTGTGTGCATTCCTTTTACTCCTCCCTAAACAACAGACAACAAAAAGAAAGATCATCTCAGATCCCAATATCCTAAATAAAGGCAAGTTTTCAATTCCTTAAATAATCCACACCTGGTATTTCATGCTTTGTGCTATCCTCTTATCCTTCCATTTGAGCTCTGTGTTTTGGGAGTAGGCCTTCCCCTCCTGAGCTACAGCAACACATCCCTCCATCTCCACTAGGGGGAGCAACGACTGTATCTGACAGATACACACACACAAAAAACAATGCAGAGATATACTGTCTGGGGCACAGCATACAGTAGTTCATTTTTTATATACACTATCGTTCAAAAGTTTGAAGTCAGTATGATTAAAAAAATTACATAATACTTTTTTTAGCAAGGATGTATTAAATCGCAGGTGACATGCATTTATCATGTTACAAATGATTTCTATTTCAAGTAAATGCTGTTGTTATGAATTAATAAAAAAAGGATAAAAATCTATCATGGTTTCTTCAAAAATATTATGTTTTTAAACATTGATGATGATGATGATGATGACGATGATAATAATAATTCACTTCACGTGACCCTGAAGACTGGAGTAATGATGCTGAAAATTCAGCTTTACCATCACATAAATAAATTACATTCTAAAATATATAAAAAATATGATTTTAGATTGTAATAACATTATACAATATGACTGTTTTTACTATAATTTTAATCATATCAATGCAGCCTTGGTGAGCAAAAGAAACTATAAATACAAACCTCTTGTATTTTTAACGGTACTGTATGTAAGTCAGCTGGACATTATTGCAAAATAAACCTTGACAGGGTGAACAGGATCTTGATCAGACCTTTAATGCCCCTGAAGGGGTTCATTTTGTGATAATGACTGTACATTATCCTAATTATAACATGGCTACTTAGAAAATTAAGTTATTCTATGTAATAAAAGTGCTTGTAAAATGAAAGTTGTTAGTGCTGTGGTGTACCTGTCCTGGTGAGAGAAAGATACAGGCCTGCCCTCTGCTGGAGCCATCATGCCAGTGCTCGCTCACTGTTACAGAAACATTTACAGGCTTTCCGTGCTCCCAGGAAAGAGGGGCCTATAGAAACACAGCACTTGTATTACATAGATTTCACATGTTCGATCTTAAAGGGATGGTTCACCCAAAAATGAAAATTACCCCATGATTTACTCAACCTCAAGCCATCCTAGGTGTATACGACTTTTGTCTTTCAGACAAACACAATCGGCATTATATATATATATATAAAAAAAAAATATCCTGGCTCTTTTTAAGTTTTATAATGATAAAGATTTTGAAGCAAAATAAAGTGCATCCATCCATCATAAAAAAGTACTCCACACGGCTCCGAGGGGTTAATAAAGGACTTCTGAAGTGAAAAATATCCATATTTAAAACTTTATAGAGTTTTAAAGATTACAGTTTATAAAGTTTTAAAAATGCATTTTTTCTTACACAAATGCATTGCTTCACTTCAGAAGGCCTTTATTAACCGGATTTAATGTAACCCGGAGTCGTGTGGAGTACTTTTTATAATGTATGTGCAGTGTAACCCCTCTCCCCCGGGTCCTCTCCGCTCAGTCGCTAATGCGTCTCTTGAGATCAGGGGAGTGAGGTTTACCTGCACTGCACCTACTCGCTGGTCTCCGTTACACTCACCCCCTAAACCTCACTCACATCCGGGTCACGGCACCAATGTAACACCTCTCCCCCGGGTCCTCTCCGCCACACCTCGTTCTCATTCCGAGTGGGTCTCGAACCCGGGTCGCCGGCATGGGAGGCAGACGCACTAACAAGGAGGCTAAACCTGCACAGCACCTACCACCGGCAAAATCTGGACCCCCATTCACTGCCTTTATAAAGCTTGGACGAGCCAGGACATTTTTTAATATAACTCCGACTGTAATCGTCTGAAAGAAGAAAGGCATCTAGGATGGCTTGAGGGTGAGTAAATCATGGGGTAATTTTCATTTTTGGGTGAACTGTCCCTTTAACAATTATAAGAAAGGAAGTGCAGCCTAGAGAGTGTGGCAAGTATTTGAAAATGGAGAGATGCATTAGAAACGGGATTTGTATGGAGGGAAAGTACTTGAGAAACAGAAGAGTATTTGAGAGTATTGGGAATATTTGCTTTGAAAGTGTGGAGATTATTTGAGGTTATAGAGATTGTTTGAGAATGGCAGCTGTGCACCTGGTTGTTGCTGTCGTGCCTGTGGTCGGGTCCGTGTGATAGGGCTTGCATTTGAAAGTGAGCCAGTGTTGAGATAAAGGGTTGTTTCTGTTCGAATGAATCTGTTTTTCCACTCACCAAAGTCCAAGAGCCTTGAACTCTGACCTGAACACAACACACAAGAGACTTATATCTGGTCAATGTAACAACAAAGGACCAAACCACAACAGAACCGCCAAAAACCTCTGTCTGGCTTCACCTGATCATGGTGTCCATACAGAGTCCAGTCGACACTCAGGTCACCTAGTTTCCTCTGAGTGTCATTCTCTACCCTAAGAGCAAAACCCCAACCATGAGTCTTTCCTATAATAAGAGAGACATGTGAGCATTTCAGAATACAGTGTTGATGATAATACAACCGACGCAGTGTGTGACCAGATCAGCAATGTGGCATATCCACCTGACAGTTCTGGATAAATTTGTAACTGGGTGACACCATCTGAGGAGTCGGTTAAATCCTGATTCTCCCACTGTGCTCGATGCGTGAGGGTGTGTGACCCTCTCTTTCCACCGTAGTGTGTCCTCAATGCCAGATTCCTGGGCAACAAGTGTAGCTAGTGGAACAGAAATAACACATTATTCAAAATGTAATGTAACACAACAAAAAGTATCATGCTTCATGTAATGTTAAGGTGCGGTCACATTAGCAAAACTTGCAGTGCAGTGATGCATGAAGCACCACTTATTCAGGTGGTCACTTTCAAGCAGCTTTGGTCAACATGCAAAATTGCATGTTTAACAAAATGGGAAAATTTCTCACCTCACATGAAATTCCATATTGCACAGATTTAAATTGAGATGACTGCATTTTGCATGCAATTTTTTACAATTTTTTTTTACAATTTTTACTTATAAATTGTAGTCCGTTACAGATTCCAAATTACATGACAAAAATTGTAGTCAGTAACATAATACATTACGTTGTACATTTTAGGTAATATAATTGGACTACGTATTTTAGATTACTTCTGACCTAACTCTAAAGAAAGAAAATCTATTCTATTCAGCATGAAGTGCATTGAACATTACATTATGTCAAGGTTTCCCACACTGGGGTTTGTGAAGGAACTGCAGAGGGTAAAGTGTTTTTTTTTTAATGAAAAGCTAATAAATGAAATAAAAATTGTAAAATTAAAATAAATAATTGTATCATTAAAATAAACACTCACTAAAAAAGGTTAAATATTTTATGTGTTTACCTGCATGTAATGTGGCCATAAACTAATATCAGAGAACCATGAACATGATAAATGTGTTAATTAGTTATTCACTTGTTACCTTAAAATCTCAGGGGGTATTTTAATAAATATATTATTTGAATAAGGTTCAGCTGACAAAAAAATCCCTGCACTACATGTAAATAAGAAATAATGTGAATTTGTACATTTTAATGTAATTGTAATATGTAATCAAGTAATCAATAAAAAAGTAACTGTAGTCTGATTACAAGTATTTTAAAATGTAATATAATCTAATTACAAGTACTTAATTTTTTGAATATGATTATGTAATCCAGATTACATTAATCAGTTACTACCCAGCACTGCAAATGAGTAAAATTTCTGCTAAATTTTTGTGGTCAACAAGGTCCATTGTTCGTTGTCAATGGTGTCGTGAAAAAAAATATATATATTTGAGTGACCAATTTGAACCCAATGTGAAAACTGCATGGGGAAATTTTTTGCCCTCACTCGAAATTCCAGATCGTTTGGATTCCTTTTGAAATGACTGGATTTCGCTGAAAATCGGTAAACGAGATTGTACCTTTACAAGGAGATATAATATTAGGACTGACAGATAATTCCACTACCTGAGGTATTGAGTGATTGAACATCAGCACTTGTTTAAAGCCAGAGTTTGTACTCGAGATCTCTGCTTCAAAAGCCAAACCGCTCACACCGACCAGAAGTTCTGCAGTAACTTTAACTGAAGAGCTTGCGTGGCTCAACTGTAAGGGAACAACATGTAAGGCATTTTTACATAAAAAGGAATAAAATGCAAAACAAAATTTTTTTGAGATGCTAACTGAAAGCCAATTTGGGAAATGTGCATAATGTGCATAATGAGGTCATGTGACAACAATCTAGCATACTTAAATATGTATTCAATACTTCGGTGCTAAGTTCAGTTTTATTTCACATTAAGAAGTAAATTGTGCACCCTCAAGTGAAATGAAAACTGTACTCAAAATTATTTCTTATGAAAAGTGTTTTTATATATGTTATGTATATTGTGCGGGTCCCCCCCCACTCAGTGTCAGTGTTGTGAAGGTTACTTTGGAAATGTAATAGTTTACAAATTACAAGTTACCCAATTTAAAATGTAATAAGTAATGTAACTATTTCAATTACTTTATTAATGTAACTGGTTATATTTGATTACTTATCTAAAATTTCTAATGAATGTTTTCAACTGTTAATCATCTTCAAACAGGAAGGGTTAACCTTACAGTAGTACTCAACACTGATCATTGTCAAACTTGAATTAAGTTTGATTCTAAAAATTTAATTTTAAAGCACAGCCACCACAAAATCAGACTTTAGCACCTTTTTTTACTTTGAGATCGTTCTGAGGTTAAATACAGATTTAAAATCATAACAAGAAATAGTTCAATAGCTATGATACTGTTTTTTAAATCAAATCTTTGCATAGCTATGACAAACCCAGCAATTGGGTTGTTTTGACCCACCCAATTGCTGGGTTTGTCCCTATTTTACCCGGCACTGGGTTGTATTTAACCCAGCATTTTTTAGAGTGTGGCATCTAACGATGCTTTGGAAAGAACTGTTAAACTTTTAAACCCAAGTAGGAAATAAAAAAGTTATTGAATAAGCATGTGTCCTATTCGGTATCCTAAACTCCTGAAA
>NW_015506443.1:54274-56825 GCF_001515645.1 Sinocyclocheilus grahami | reverse complement strand
TTACTTATAAATTGTAGTCCGTTACAGATTCCAAATTACATGACAAAAATTGTAGTCAGTAACATAATACATTACGTTGTACATTTTAGGTAATATAATTGGACTACGTATTTTAGATTACTTCTGACCTAACTCTAAAGAAAGAAAATCTATTCTATTCAGCATGAAGTGCATTGAACATTACATTATGTCAAGGTTTCCCAAACTGGAGTTTGTGAAGGAGTTACAGCAGGTGTTTTTTTTTTTAATGAAAAGCTAATAAATGAAATAAAAATTGTAAAATTAAAATAAATAATTGTATCATTAAAATAAACACTCACTAAAAAAGGTTAAATATTTTATGTGTTTACCTGCATGTAATGTGGCCATAAACTAATATCAGAGAACCATGAACATGATAAATGTGTTAATTAGTTATTCACTTGTTACCTTAAAATCTCAGGGGGTATTTTAATAAATATATTATTTGAATAAGGTTCAGCTGACAAAAAAATCCCTGCACTACATGTAAATAAGAAATAATGTGAATTTGTACATTTTAATGTAATTGTAATATGTAATCAAGTAATCAATAAAAAAGTAACTGTAGTCTGATTACAAGTATTTTAAAATGTAATATAATCTAATTACAAGTACTTAATTTTTTGAATATGATTATGTAATCCAGATTACATTAATCAGTTACTACCCAGCACTGCAAATGAGTAAAATTTCTGCTAAATTTTTGTGGTCAACAAGGTCCATTGTTCGTTGTCAATGGTGTCGTGAAAAAAAATATATATATTTGAGTGACCAATTTGAACCCAATGTGAAAACTGCATGGGGAAATTTTTTGCCCTCACTCGAAATTCCAGATCGTTTGGATTCCTTTTGAAATGACTGGATTTCGCTGAAAATCGGTAAACGAGATTGTACCTTTACAAGGAGATATAATATTAGGACTGACAGATAATTCCACTACCTGAGGTATTGAGTGATTGAACATCAGCACTTGTTTAAAGCCAGAGTTTGTACTCGAGATCTCTGCTTCAAAAGCCAAACCGCTCACACCGACCAGAAGTTCTGCAGTAACTTTAACTGAAGAGCTTGCGTGGCTCAACTGTAAGGGAACAACATGTAAGGCATTTTTACATAAAAAGGAATAAAATGCAAAACAAAATTTTTTTGAGATGCTAACTGAAAGCCAATTTGGGAAATGTGCATAATGTGCATAATGAGGTCATGTGACAACAATCTAGCATACTTAAATATGTATTCAATACTTCGGTGCTAAGTTCAGTTTTATTTCACATTAATTGTGCACTTGTGCACCCTCAAGTGAAATGAAAACTGTACTCAAAATTATTTCTTATGAAAAGTGTTTTTATATATGTTTGTGCGGGTGTGCGGGTCCCCCCCCACTCAGTGTCAGTGTTGTGAAGGTTACTTTGGAAATGTAATAGTTTACAAATTACAAGTTACCCAATTTAAAATGTAATAAGTAATGTAACTATTTCAATTACTTTATTAATGTAACTGGTTATATTTGATTACTTATCTAAAATTTCTAATGAATGTTTTCAACTGTTAATCATCTTCAAACAGGAAGGGTTAACCTTACAGTAGTACTCAACACTGATCATTGTCAAACTTGAATTAAGTTTGATTCTAAAAATTTAATTTTAAAGCACAGCCACCACAAAATCAGACTTTAGCACCTTTTTTTACTTTGAGATCGTTCTGAGGTTAAATACAGATTTAAAATCATAACAAGAAATAGTTCAATAGCTATGATACTGTTTTTTAAATCAAATCTTTGCATAGCTATGACAAACCCAGCAATTGGGTTGTTTTGACCCACCCAATTGCTGGGTTTGTCCCTATTTTACCCGGCACTGGGTTGTATTTAACCCAGCATTTTTTAGAGTGTGGCATCTAACGATGCTTTGGAAAGAACTGTTAAACTTTTAAACCCAAGTAGGAAATAAAAAAGTTATTGAATAAGCATGTGTCCTATTCGGTATCCTAAACTCCTGAAAAATTGGTGTATCATATTTTAGAGCAGTCAACGCAATTTGGGAAAGAAATCAATTAAATGTGTGTGTGCAATAAAAAAAAATGCTGGGTTAAAAAGGGAAAAACCCAGCTATTGGGTTGTTTTGACCCAGCGGTTGGGTTACTACCCAGAAGGCTGGGTTAAACATTTAACCCGACCGCTGGGTCAAAACAACCCAATTGCTGGGTTTGTCCCTGTTTTACCCAGCACTGGGTTGTATTTAACCCAGCATTTTTTAGAGCGTGTCATCTAACGATGCTTTGGAACCCAAGTAGGAAATAAAACAGTTATTGAATAAGCATGTGTCCTATTCGGTATCCTAAACTCCTGAAACATTGGTGTATCATATTTTAGAGCAGTCAATGCAATTTGGGAAAGAAATCAATTAAATGTGTGTGTGTGTGCACTAAAAAAAAATACTGGGTTAAAAAGGGACAAACCAAGCTATTGGGTTGTTTTGACCCAGCGGTTGGGTTGTTTTGAACCCAACCGCTGGGTCAAAACAACCCAATAGCT
>NW_015506443.1:27435-53982 GCF_001515645.1 Sinocyclocheilus grahami | reverse complement strand
CCCAATAGCTGGGTTTGTCCCTTTTTAACCCAGCGCTGGGTTATATTTAACCCAGCATTTTTTAGAGTGTGTGTGTGTGTGTGTGTGTGTGTAATTGTTAATATTTTCATAAGTAACTGTAATTTAATTGCAAATTTTTTGCTCAGTAACTGTAATGGAATACAGTTAAATTTATTTTGTAATTAAATTACGTAACACACTCTAAAAAAAAGGCTGGGTTAAATACAACCAAGTGCTGGGTTTGTCCCTATTTTACCCAGCTCTGGGTTGTATTTAACCCAGCATTTTTTTGAGTGCACCGTTACATGTATCTAGTTACTCCCTAACACTGCTCAGTATATTTCACCATGCTGAAATGACATGACCTGCAGTGTTTCACTAGACGCAAGAGAGAATCCTCACATTCATTGGCTGCTGCCAGTGTAGATACGCTAGTAGTGTTGTTTGGTGATTCACAGAGCAAAAATTTGACAAAACATCCTTATTATTGGGCTTTGTCAGCGGTAACAATGGGAGAAGCAGCAGAAAATGTCTGAAGCCAGAAGACAGAAAGTAAAGACAGTAAACAGGTGTAAAGATTTGATGCAAAGCAATGCGCGGTTCTTTTTGGTTGAACATGTGAGGGGTTAATTATTGTGTAGACCACTCTCTAAACTCACCAATATCAGTGTAATTTATATAAAACTCAGGGACAATATAGATGGCAGTGCAGCATCTAACACCATTGTGGTATCGGTACGTAAAGTACATGAAGAATAGCGATGCAAATGCTAGCCAGAGAAGTACTGAATGCTCCTTTAAAATGTTTAGAGTACTATTCCTTTCAAAAAATAACCACAGTAATTAAAAACAAACATTAAAAATGATTGTATCATACCTGTGATTTTGAGTGAAACTCAAATGGCAGGTATGAATGCAAAGCAGATATGTTGTGGGAAATGTTCACCATTAGTCCAATGCTAAAAAATACAAAAGAGTTAGTTGGATAGTCTACTCATACATGTACTGTACATTCAACTAATAAGAAATAATTTTGTGACATTTCCTACAAGACTTCTGTACCTGGAGATATCGTGGTGACCTTGAAGATCGAATGAGAAAGCTGACCTCTGGGAGTTATAAAGACTAGCTCTGATTCCAACCTACACAAATATCAGGACGGGTTCAGATGTGCTTCACCATATGATACAAGCACAATCCAATGTTCACAACGATCACTGAACCATTCTTCAAAAGAAGAAAAACGCTCTTAAATGTTCTCACCCACATACCTTCAGTGAGTCTTCCTGGTCTTGCCCAGAGCAGACGGCCAGCAGGTGGCCTGTGTCGATCCCCTCTGTGCAGTTCACCTGTAAAAACAAGCCTCCAGGCCTTCAGTTTGCTTTGCTCGTAGGAGAGGAGTGTGGAATCAGAGGCATTTCCCTTCATCAACATGGGAAATGACCCAGAGTGTAGAAGGGGTTTCTGGAGCATCCACATAGATACTAATGCATGTTAAACTGATGCTGTTTATTCTTCAATAAGTAATTATCAATCTGTGTTTAAGTGTGATTAATGTATGCATCACAGGTGTTTTCAAAACAAACACAGATCCAAGTTCAACCTATATAGGTGTTAGAAAGGTTTCGGGACTAGCAGATTTATTTATTCCATTGCAAAAAAACTTTTTGACACCAAGGACCCTTGTGATCGATGATGATCCCCTTTCCTGACATATAAAGGCAGCTACATAGTTTTTTATAAAAAAAATGTATACAGTGTGAGAGAAATATTAAATGTATAGTTCACCTAAAAATTAATAGTCTGTCATCATTTTCTCACCCTCGTGTTGTTCCAAACCTGCATGACTTTCTTTCTTCAGTGGAACTTAAAATAAGATATTTTGACAAAATGTCTGTGTTTTTTGGTTCTTACAGTGGACGTCAATGGTCACCAAAATTATTTGCTTATTAAACATTCTCTAGAACCCAAAATAAAAAATAAGATTTTGAAAAACGTCTCAGTGTTTTTGGCCATACAATGAACATTTTTCAAAAGATCTTCTTTTGTGCTCCACAGAAGAACGAGGGTGAGAAAATTTCATATTCAATGTATTATTACATTAAATAATGGTAATGGACCATTAGCGAGTATGAAAGATGTTAAAGGGATAGTTCACCCAAAAATGAAAACTCAAAAAATGAGTAATGCATCATATGAACTACTTTATAGGGCTTTTATGGTCATTTTTGCCTTTTTATGAGCTTGACAGTCATAGTCTTTTATTCTGCTTAAAGGGATAGTTCACCCAAAAATGAAAATTTGATGTTTTATCTGCTTACCCCCAGGGCATCCAAGATGTAGGTGACTTTGTTTCTTCAGTAGAACAAAGATTTTTTAACTCAAACCATTGCAGTCTGTCAGTCTTATAATGGAAGTGAATGGGAATCACGGCTTTGAGATTAAAATAAAAAAAACCTGCGTCTCGTGACGATACATTGATGTGCAAAGACACGAAATGGTCAGTCTGTGGAAGAAAATTAACAGTATTTATATCATGTTTTTACCTCTGATGCACTGCAATGTCTGAACTGTCCTGAGCGCGTCCCGAGCGCGTTCTCGTCAGCCGCCGCGTGACGCATCTTCTTCTTGCTTTACGGTGGATCGCAGACTTATAAGTGCATTACCGCCACCTATCTCTCAAGTGGACCATTGACACTCCTAATTGAGATTGTAGATAGAGTGTCAATGGTCCATTTGAGAGATAGGTGGCGGTAATGCACTTATAAGTCTGCGAGCCGTCTTAAAGCAAGAAGACGCGTCACGTGCTGGCTGTCGAGGACGCGCTCAGGACAGTTCAGACATTGCAGTGCATCACAGGTAAAAAACGATATAAATACTGTTCAGTTTCTTGCACAGACCGATCGTTTCGTGTCTTTACACATCAATGCATCGTCACAAGATGCAGAGTTTAATTTGGTTTTGTTTGTGTGTTTTTTTTTTAGTCTCAAAGCCGTAATTCCCATTCACCTCCATTATAAGACTGACAGACTGCAACGGTTTGAGTTAAAAATCTTCGTTTGTGTTCTACTGAAGAAACTAAGTCACCTACATCGTGGATGCCCTGGGGGTAAGTGGATAAACCTCAAATTTTAATTTTTTGGTTTAAGCAGAATAAAAGACTATGACTGTCAAGCTCATAAAAAGGCAAAAATGACCATAAAAGCCCCATAAAGTAGTTCATATGACGCATTACTCATTATTCGCTGAACATCTTGACTTTCGTCAGTTCAAATCTGGTGAATTAGTTAATACACAGCAACTTCTTTGTTTGCATACAGCCAGGAAGTTCAGCCAATTCATTGACATAGAAGAGGAACAAGGAGGAATAGAAACCGCACAAATACTGCATTTGTTCTTGTGTGTTAGCTGGTGTGAATGAGAATTGAGAACTATGGGAGCCTTTCAGCGATTCACAATTACTGAATGACTGTGATACTCTAACCTGAGAGCATCCAGTAGTTTGTGAGCTGTGGTGTGAAGTCTGCTCCAGTGTGGCTCTCAGGCCGCTGGCCCCTGCATGCAGCGTCAGTAGGGCACAGACACTGCTGTCATTCCAGTTTACAAACACACCTGCGCTGCTGTTCAGCGGAAGCCCTGCTCGAATAGACAGAGACAGAAACATACTACTCTCCACTTCACAGCCATAACAAGAGTCTGCTAATGCTGCTGAACATACCTGCAGAACGAAGCCAAGGGAAAGTGTGAGACAGCTGGGTATGAAGATGTCTGCACCCACAATGTGTTAAATTACTGTTGATGTTTACACACAGTGACTCTTCCATAGCAACTAGACATAGTAAGGCACGAAGATCTTCTCCAGACTTCCTGTCATGCTGACGGGTCACTTCCAGCCCATATACAGCATCGTCCACTACTACAGTAAGCTCTCCTGCACCACAAACACACAACAACATGAAAGTAGCAAGCACTAACATGTACATATGAGACAAACACATTCAATTAGATGCTGTATTTGGGTGGTGAACTTACTTAGCCCATTGTGTAATGCAATGAATAAATAAACTTGAATTCTACTTGAATAATTTTGTTTTAAGTAATCGTAAGTTGACCTCCCTGAAAGATATAGAACTTCCTGAAAATGTTGAATTTGCATAATGAGTAAATGCATCAGCACATTGCTCTTGGATTTACCTTCAGTTAGACCCTTTGACTGGGTTAGTACTCCAACTAAACTAGCTGAATTAGGTAAAGCAGCGAGATCTTGTATTGAATTGAAAATATCTGCTGAAAGAGATAGCCGCCACTCTTGATCATCTGGTAGAGTTCCACTCAAGTGAGCATTAAACGTCTCCTCTTCCTTTTTAACTGTACACTGCAAGAAAAAAGCAGAACAAAAAGAGCTGGCCGCAAATCACATCACTGTTCCAGAGAAATAACAACTATAGAGCACAAATTTACAGTTCTGGAAATAAAAATCCCTTTCTTTTGTCTAAAGAGACATTGAGTTTTAACATGAAATTTTTTTATCTACCACGATCTTCATTTTCAAGTGATGAAAAATGCTTTTGTGGAGGAAACAAATTAGCGATTTCAACTTCTTTTTTTTTATTTTTTGAAATGATGTTTAATAGTCAGACTGAAGCACTGAAGCTAACACAAATACAATTTGAAAAACCTTTTTTGAATTTTTGTGAAAAATTATATTATGATATTTTGTGGAAAAAAAACTGTATGTGATGAAAAGTATTGATTTTTCTTTTAATTCAGCATCATCAAATGCAATATTATTTTTCAAGATGCAGGGCTGTGTAATCACTTAATAAATATCAGTCATTTTATGGTGTACAAATGAGCAATATCACACAAGTAGCAGTGCTTGGAGGTGAAATGTCTGCGAGTAAAAACATGAACGTAGCCTCATAATAGCAAATTAAGTTTTGCTTTTGATGAAATGAGACACTGACACTGTTTTTCATGTTTAATACTGCTGCTTGCTTTTAAGCTATATATTGAATAAAGTGCCATGTAAATACACGTGACGGGACTTCACGGGAGTGCTAATTTGCAGAGCTTGTGCAATACCCATGTTGCTATAAACAGATGCTTTTTTATAAAAAATGCTTGCTGTTTTTTCCATTTTTGTTATGTTTCTTTTTTTACTGAGAGGAAAGCGTGCAGCACATATTTACATATTTATTTAAACGTCGCTTTCATCAGAGTGGGCGGCGTCGGGATGTTCGATAACAGTATACCGCTGCTCACGTATTTCGAACTTCATTTTACCCCTAAATGAAGAACGAAAAAGAACTTCGTTTTGAGTACATTGGGGCCTTAATGGCGGAATAATGTAACTAAATTCACCTTCGCAAACACGCACGCCGTTTCTCAATACTAAATACTATTATAATTACTACTTATTATTTAACAAAGAAACAAAGTTATGTAAGTACAGTTGTTTTGTGTTCTAGTTTGAAATCAGCCTTGAAATATTCATTAGGAAATCCATTTTTGAAGTGGTTTTGAAACCTTGAATGTGAATGGTTTTTAGGGGATGTGTTATTTTTAGAATCAGCCTTTTTGGACTGAGATTGACATCCAGGGACACATCTCTGGGGATAATGGATTGCGGTGTGCCAAGAAAGAGAAGCAGAGTGGCTTCCAGTGGCATCCAGGAATTACGCTGTCAAACGTAAGATCCACAAGAAGTACAGAAAGAACAATTTAATGAGGAGTTTATTTTGACCTTCTTAACTTGAATGGACAGATGTCAGATATCTTCCCTACCTGGGGTACAAAAGTATAGGCTGCCTCCATGAGGTACTGGTTGAGACCAGTGTCTAGTTTTTGGAGTCTGAGAGTAAAAAGAACGGGGTCCAGTGGTGGGAAGCCTTTTCCCATCAGTGTCAAAGGATAAATGATATCAGAGCACAACTGCCATCCAACCATCTTAGACCCTGACAAAATAACCATTCAAATATGTAAAATACGCCAAATACACCTTTTATGTCTTTCCACAAAGAAAAATGTTAAGAAACATATAACTTTTGTTGTTTTAAATATACTCACATGCTTTAGGAGTGCAAGTGTTCTTCTCCTTGAGATTTCTTGTAGCTATGAGCTCCTCTTTACTTTCCCCACTCACACGATACATTCTGGAGCTGTTTCGAGTAGACGATCAAGCGATTTTAGAGTCAAGATAAAACAACTGTTTATAGGTCAGTGACAAATAAAAGTGTCTACAATTAAGAAAAGGAAAAATCTTTAAGAACATGTGGTTTAAAACATGTGCCAATGTATTCTTTGCATTAAAGTTGGTTTCATATGGTTTTGAAAAATGTCTTTTAAGAATAAAATTGAATGATGTTCACTACAATGTTCTGTGGTGCAACCATCATGTAAGTAATAACATGTTGTTACGCATTAAATACATGCAAGTGTACACATCATAATCATTATTTTCAAAATGTATTTTTTTTTTTACAAATTTCATTGTAGATTCAAGTTTTTAGAGAGTCGCACCAAATGACATTTTACAACCCAAACTAAACTTGTTTTGACATAAAAAGTAAAAACTTGACATAACAGTTGTTAGGGTCTTCTCTGTGATATAATTTCCTGTTTCTGAATTGTAGTCACACCACATGACTTTTGAGGACAAACATTCTTCAAATATTAATAAACATCAGTTTTGTTGCAATATGCATGTCAAATCGATTAATCGTGATTAATCGATTTGACAGTACCAATATACTGTATATATATAATCAAATGTATATAATCAAAATGAATTGATATATTCAAAAGATAATGTGAATATTTTTCATACTTGAAGGTCAGTACATCCATGACATCTTCTGGAGTATTGAGAACCACCTTCAGGCTCTGTCCATGATGCAGATATACAGCTCCATCCAAGCTGGTGAAGGTTTTGAGTTGAGTGACCCACTCTAATCCCAAACGACCAAACGCTCCATCCACTCCAGCTCTCACGGAGATAGCAACCAATGCACTGTGCAAAAGGAGAAACAAGAGTTGACTTGCCATCATAACTTCAACCTGACAGCACACTGCCATTTTCAAAACTTCATGAGACATACTTTGGTTTGACATAGCCAGCCAGAGAGAAATGTGACCAATTCTTATAGTTAGCAATGCCTTTAATCCTGAGGGAGAACAAAGTGGACATGTTGATGCTTAGCCTCATGGGTAATCCAGAGAGAGATGGCAAAACCAGCTCCTCCGCCAGAACAATAGGCCTATGACTTATTTTAATCTCTTGACCCTGGGAAAAGGAAATCAATTAAAATTATTACAGTATTTACAACCAAATATACTACAGACATAACAATATGAAAATTTTGGCTTATATGATAAGGTGACAATTATTAAATCAGCTTATTTCGCTCACTCGACAGCATTTAAGGCATAATGTTATTAACCACATTATCTCTTAAGAAAAAAAGCAAACATCAAGGTTTATTGATTTAAAAGCAGAAATGTGAAGCTTATCATTCTATGAAAGCACTTACATTTATTCTTTTGTTTAAACTTGCGTTGTATGTGAGTTGTAAATCATTTTTAGTCACTTTGGGGTTTTAGGTATTATATTATCATGACGTTGAAGTTATAAAATTGGTTGTACCTTTACACAGACAAGGTTATTAAGTCTTTTTTGTTGTTTTTTTTCAAACTTAAATCATGTTTACATGCATACTGTTCACATATTGTAGCTATAATATTAAAAAAAGTAAGGGTAACACTTCATTTTAGGGACCAATTCTCACTAGTCGCTTATTAGCATGCATATTGCTAGCATATTGGCTGATTATTAGTACTTATAGGCACATATTAATGCCTTATTTATATTTTAGATCCCTTAATCCAACCCCATACCTAAACTTACCAGCTACCTTCCTAACTATTAATAAGCAGCAAATTAGGAGTTTATTGAGGCAAAAGTCATAGTTAATAGTGAGAATTTGACCTTAAATGTGACCAAAGTAAGGATTAAACCCAGAATGCTCCTTTAAGTAACAACTTGAGAAATTGTTTCTTACCTTTAACAATTTGACAACAACACCAGCTGTACTAAGTGATAGCTTTCTCTGATATGCATAGAGATCATCACAGGTCATAAAGGTGAGGTCGTTGCCGAACATCTTCACATTCATCCAACATCGGAACCTACTATCTCTTTTCCTCTGCTCTGTGAACTTAAATAGAAATATTGGTCATGCCGGATGTGGAGCCAAATAACAGACACAAACCCACAATCTGCAAGACTCTCACCTTAGTCTTGATGGAACTCAAACCTGTGGACTGACAGCCATCACGGCCTCCTTGTTCCTCGTCTCTGTTTCGTCCTTTCTGTTCATGTCTCATAGAGTCTGTTCGACCCTTAGGTCTGGAGTGTTCAGCTGATGCTAGAGGATGCTCCTCAAAGATTTTCTTCAGAACAGGCTCTAGGTTTTCCATTCTTAGGCTAATCTAAATAATCGATGAAAATAATTACTATCACTGAACAAAAATATATGCTACTTAAAAACTAAAATAGCTAAATATTTATGTTTTTTTTTAATAACATTAACCAATTTCTCACATGGCCTAGACAAGGGGTTATGGGTACTCATTTAACTTCTGTAATGATATATATTTTTGACTTAAAAAAAAATAAAAACAGAAAAAGACCAGATTTTATCTTTTGGTTATTGGCATTATATGGGAAAGGCTACATTACTGACTCGAAAACAAAAAAAACTATATGTGACCCTGGACCACAAAACCAGTCTTGTAGCAATAGCCAATAAAACATTGTATGGGTTAAAATGATAGATTTTTCTTTTATGCCAAAAATCATTAGGACATTAAGTAAAGATCATGTTCCATGAAGATATTTTTCAAATTTCCTACTGTAAATATATCAAAACTTAATTTTTGATTAGTAATATGCATTGCTAAGAACTTCATTAGGACAACATTAAAGGCGGTTTTCTCAATATTTGGATTTTTTTTGCACCCTCGGATTCCCCAAAAAATTCAGATTCGAAAAATTGACTTTTATGACTGGTTTTGTGGTCCAGGGTCACATATTACAATAGCTATTTGTGTTTTGGCTACCATTAACTATATCCCTGCACAGCCTAAATTTAGGGGTCTTCAAACATTTGGTTCCAGTTTTTGATGCCCATGATTAACATGATTATCCCCTTACAAGGGACCGATTTTTTAATTAAAGGCAGCTATATTTTAATATAATATTTTCCATGTTTAAAACCCCATTTATATGGTGACAAATATAATTGTTTTAAATATGCATTCAAATAAGCAAATATGTATTTTAAAATAATATTTGGATCTTTTAATATATTTGGTCTTGTAAATTATTATTAGCTATTTTATTTTTTCTCTATTTTTCTACAGACCCCTCATGGAAATATGCGTGTTTCTGGACTACAGTTTGAAAACCCTCACCTAGTTGTACTCGAACAAAAAAATTATTTCAGATGTAAAGCAAGTAATTACATTATGATGAAAGATTATGAAGACAACCTTATTTTTATTGGAATAGAGTTCACTGATGAACAATAAGACTAGGAATAAACCTAGTCAGTAAACAGTACAGTAAACAGTAAATAGTTTCAATTTAGATTAGTTTTGTGGAAAATACAAACAGATGTTGAACAAATTGGATTTTCACCTCCAGAAGATTGAATGCTCTGCCTAGGACGTGAATTGTCAGATTTGATATTTACCTATTTACCATTATATAATCAGAGGGGTATAGAAAAGTTTATGAAAGTGTCACTCCATAATACAGTAGCAAAATATATAAATATGTATAGTATTTTTATGTTACATTAATCAGTGTCTAGCACACCTTCCTAAGGAAAGGATATGGACCAGAAGACATTGCAATTACTAAATGATATTTAGACAGACTTAAAGAAGTTCCAGATCTATACTTGTGCTCTTATTTGAGTTATTTTGCCTTTAATGTAAATAAATATGTGCAAACAATATACTTGCTCTTGTGAATTTATTTGGATGTTAATTACATTGTGCAAGCCGTCTCTTTAATGCTGCGTGGTTTATATACATGTTGCTGCTGATTGGGCTGACATGTTTGACACACCCACCAAACAAGAGAAAACGCATCTCAAACCCCGTTGCACACCGTTTCCAGAAAACATGTCGTACAAACCGGAAACCGTAGAAAACCGGTGCACACCGGTTTGAGCTTGAACTTACCCCAGGACATGGAGTACATGGGGAGCAAAATACAAAACACGGAACAGAGTCTGACAAAGGCCATATTTTAATTAACATTTTTGCACTGACTTTCAAACCTCAACCCAATTTTGAAGGCTTGGTACTAAACAGGTTTTTGTTTTTTATTTCAGATATATTATATATGTAAAAAAAGTAATTGTACCAGAATTTACCCATTGAATATTTATCTATCCATATCAAAAGCATTTGATTTTCACACTTTCTCTGGCCGTGTTGAAATAATGTAGCAAATTTGAGTTAGTCATAATAAATAATATTCAATAACTCAATACCTTGACTAGACTTCTCAATGCTTAAAGTCGTCTTCACAATTGTGAAAATCTCCTGGTTTGGACAATGCATGAGCTGCTGATATGCTGCGATTCTGACCTCCACATTCTCCTGCTGGCTTTGAAATGCCCGAGCAAGAGTTGTCCTCTGATAACATAAGAAAGAACATAATGCAAGAACATAAGTCATTCCATAATAGACATAACATCAATGCAAATGTATCAGCACACACATGCATGTCCAGTGTTAATCGTATCGTAAATTGTTCGGTGATACTGACGTCATGATGGCATGGGATTCTCCTGAATGCTCGTACAGCTGCCAGCCGAAGCTCCAGCGGCACAGACTGATTCTGCACACAGCGGCTCAGTGTGGGGATGAGATCTGATGTAGCCGCTCCTGCATTCTCCACTGCTTTCAACACATGCAGCAGCTGCACAAGAGGTACAGAACAGTTTAAAGCCATATTTCAGGTTCAGTATGAGTCAAGCTCAAGTATTTGTGCCATTATGTTGACTATTAAAAAAAAATAAAGTTATTGTCTCCCAAAAGAAAGAATCGACTCTGAACAGCCTAAACGAGTTGTCAACTAGGTAAGACATAATGGTAAGGCATAATGACCGCCTTTGTTCTACGTTGGCCGGCCGTGAACAACTTGACCCCGCTCTCAAACACTGTAGCTTGTTTGTGTGGCTAACATCATGTTGCCACACACGCTCTGTCCTACACTGTGAAAGTAAATTCGTTTTATTTTCACTTCCAAAAGATGAGGCTGCAAAGCATCAGTGGTTAAAATTAATTTTTCCACTGTAGCACAGCAGTACAATGCCAATCTTTTTTTGTGTTCCCATCATTTTACTGACGACGGCTTCTCTAATCTCGGGGAGTTCAAAGTGGGGTATACAAAGCGCTTGCTCTTGAAAGATGGCTCAGTACCCAGTTTATTTGGACCTGCTGACTCAACTGAATCACAACCTGTAAGTATAATAAATAATAGATGTTAAAGGGCTCATATGATGTTGCTAAAAAGAACATTATTTTGTGCATTTGGTGTAATGAAATGTGTTTATGCGGTTTAAGGTTCAAAAAACACATTATTTTCCATATACTGTACATTGTTGTTTCTCCTCTATGCCCCGCCGTTCGAGGTGCTCTCTGATTGGCCAGCTATCCAGTGCTTTGTGATTGGCCGAATACCTCAAGCGTGTGACGGAAATGTTACGCCCCTTGCCATACTGTGATGCCTTGTCCCGGCCGGAGCGACGAGACAAAAACATTAAAACCTATTATAAACGAGGCATTTGTTGCATCCAGTGGGGACATAATTACAGATTATAATGACCTATACTGTCTTTTTACTCGCTGCATTGCATCGCGCCACGTAAACATAAAACCATGTCTGCATTTGTGATCGGAGAAATTACAAACTACAAACGCTACTCTACACTGCTCAAAACTTGCGTTTGAATCATCAGTGGCAAATTCTTTAAATATAAAAAAACATACTTACAGTCTGTGAGTCAGAGCAGCCAGCATTGTAGTCTACTCTACCAGGATCAGGAAACAGTCCTCCATAAAATGCGCTGCACACATCTGAATATTTGGGTTGAACTGTTCTGGAACAGTGTTGTAAATATAACTTAACCACTGATTTCTAGTCGTGTCCTCTTTTGGAAGGCCAAACAAAGTAATTTCGCTTTCACAACGAAACACAGCGCCACACACGGCAGGCTAGAGTGAGCGGAGGACGGGGGCTAGAGTGAGCGGCGGCCGTCTTTGCTACTTTACAGATCTTCTTTATGCACCAAGAGCTTGTAACACTCCAAAGAGAAAGGAAAAATTTAAATCGCATCATATGACCCCTTTAATATTTTCTATCAAGCGTTCAAAATATGGAACTGTATCAATGGGCATATCGTTTCCGACACGCTCTGTACGCAGTTGACCGATCACAACAGACTGGGCCATCTGACCAATCAGAGCAGAGTAGGCTCACGGAAAGGCGGGGTTTAGAGAGAGTGAATCTTAGAACTGCTTTGAACTAATCGTTTAAGAATCACAGGAAAATAAGGTGATATTAAATGTATATTTTGAGAAAATGAAAGCATTTTTTGACCTTGCAGCATGTAAACCTCTTGCAGGAGACTCCCAAAACAATATTAGGAACCTTAAAAATGGGGCAGGGATTTCCAAACCTTTTGTCAGTCAAACCGCTTTGACCTAAAATATTTGATACTTGAAGTCCCCCCGAAACTTAGAGTTATTATTTCAATCATTTTACAACACATTTGCGTGTCGGTTAATGGTCATACATTTTATTATCTTTTTTTTTTTAAATCCCATTCAAATCTATAAACAAGTTAGATTAACAAGTAATCTAAATGTAATTCAAACGTAGTCAGAATACATTGCCTAAAATGAGTTGTCTTGATTTCATTACTGACTACAATTTTCAACATGTAATTTGTAATCAGTAACATACTACAATTTTGTAAGTAGCACTGACTGTACCTCTGTGATCTGCAAATGATCATCCACTTCACATCCTGCATCAAGACTCTGATTCAGAACATGGACGAACTGTTGGACTTCAGAGATTTCGTTACATGGACCCTGTTCCTGTTGACAAAGTCCGTGGACCAGTGAAGACACAACCAGCAGTGCTTTTGGACGGATAAGAGGTATCTGCAGCAAAGCCTGAAGAAGAAAATACCAGCAAATCCACATATCACCTTGGTCACACTCTGTTTAAGAGACAACTTTCAATTTTGTATTATAATTCATTTAAATTAAGTTACTGAACAACTCAAAAACATACACTAAGGTGGCTAATCATGGATGAAGTAGGGTGGGAAGCAAAACTGATAGTATTGAGGAGAGGTTGGATTTGTTCCTGGTCCACTTCTTTGTTGAGTATGAGGTCTGTAGTGACAAGGATGCAATCCTCAGTTCCACAGGCTGACAGAGTATCTAGAAGGGGCTGCCTGTCATGACACCAAAATCAACATTACCATCGGAAAAAAACACAGAAATTAAAAACAATTGTTGTAATTGCTGTATAATTTAATTGAATACAAATTTAAATCCTTTGATTCTCTCAAAAAAGTATTGCGTTCCACTGCAAAACATTGCATTCTCTCAAAAACATCTGCGTTCCTCGAGAAACTTTGCATTCCCTTGCGAAACATTTACATTCCCTTGAGAAATTTCGTGTTCTCAAAACATGTTTAGTCCCCCATGAAACTTTGAGTTCACTCACAAAGCACTAAATATGTTTTTTCCTTCCCCCTCATATTATTTCCATCACAAAAGTTTCTTGGGTGACCGCAAAACAATTGTAAGTGAGCACAAATGCATTGACATTTTTTTCCCCTTCCATCTTATTAAAAAAAAAATAGAAATTATATTTGCATTTATAAAAAATATTTTTTTCCCATCTGAATTTCTATTGTATTTCATTCTTAAAAAAAAAAAAGAAAACGGGTCATATAATACTGTATTGTATAAATTACAATACAGTAGTGCATAAATTAATTATAATGAGATTTTCAGCATTACAGTAATGATAAATATGGGTGAGGGATTAAAGTTAGTGTTACAATGCAAAAACTTCATGGTCCCAAATAGAGGATTAAATGAGGCGATTTTTTTTCTTAGACAATACTGTCACACTTCTACTGTCGGAACGAGGAGCGGGGAAACGCAGGAGTAACTCGATTTCACAAACTTTAATGAACGGTAATACACACGGAGATGACGTTTAACACAGGACCGAACAGTAAGCGACACCCCTTCTCCTCATTTTTGTTTCCTTTTTTGAAAGTTTTGTTTTCCATTTTTCCCCCTCCTGCGAAAATGGAAACCGCCGCAAGATTCGCTGCCATAGCCCGCAGAGATCTTCCTTTTATAGAATTCGCCCGGAAATTCTGCGGGCTCGCCGTGATGACAGCGTTGGATGATGCCACGTTTAATTCGTTGTTCTGGATCGGGGCCAATTACCGTCGCCCCATGGACCTTCCAGACACCACAGGACTGAGCTGGAGGGAAGGTATCCTCCGGTGTCTGGAGAGTGACCGGCCCTGATTCAGAACCAGCTCAGCGTCAAATCCGCCGGCTGCTGCAATCTCAAGCCCACCGGCCGCTCAGAAGCCGAGGCCGCCAGCCGCTGCACTCTCAAGCCCGCTGGCCGCTCCACTGTCAAGCCCGCCGGCCAATTCACTCCCAAGCCCTCAGCTGACAGCAGCACTCTCCTTCACCTCTGCTCATAAAAGGAGAATGCAGAGGAAAAGACTGTTGGCTCCAGCCCCTGAGTCTGCTCCAGTGTCGGCTCCAGCCTCTGAATCCGCTCCAAAAAGGGCTCCAGTTCCCACGTCCAGCCCAAGGAGGGCTCCAGTTACCACGTCAAGCCCAGAGAGGGCTCCTGTTCCCACGTCTGGCCCAGGGAGGGCCACAGTTCCCGAATCAAGCCTAGGGAGGGCCACTGTTCCCACATCTGGCCAACGGAAGGTCTCAGAATCCGAAAATTTCCCCAAGGAATTTTTTTTGGGGGGGGGGCTATAGGGCTCCGGCTGTAGAGGCCGGGCCGAGTGCCGAGGCCAAGGCCACGGAGGCCGCTCAACCATGGCCCCCTGGACTGCCGGCTCCGCCATGGCTCTCTGTACTGTCTGCTCCGCCATGGCCCCCTGAACTGCCTGCTCCACCATGGCCTCCTGAACTGTCTGCTCTGCCATGGCTCCCTAGTCTGCCTCCTCCGCCATGGCTCCGTGAGCTGCCTGATCCGCCATGGTACCCAGATCCGGTACAGCCTTGTAGGCTTCCTGTCCCACTTGAGCCTGCCTTGAGGGGCCTCCAAGGCGCCCACTCCCCCTCATCCCCTTTGTTGTTGGTATGTGCGCGAGGACGTGCCTTCAGGGAGGGGGGCGAAATGTCACACCCAAGGCCTGTCTTTGTGTGTTTTTCTCCCCATATGCTCCCTGTGACCTATAGTTCCTCCCTCGTGTTGATTTGTGTTCTTTGATTTCAGGTGTTCCCTCATTAGTTTCCATGGTTGTTGATTAATTACTCCACCTGTTTCAGTTCTCGCTGATTACGTTCCCTGTGTTTATAAGTCCAGTGTTTCCTGTGTCTAGCGTTCTGTGTTAAACGCCATCGCCGTGTGTGTTACCTTGTTCATTAAAGTTTGTGAAGTTGAGTTACTCCTGCGTCTCCTCGTTCCAACAGTAGAAGTGTGACAAATTTTTTTTTTTGGGAATATGTACCATGGTTTTATTACAGCATGCTATGACGTATATAAAGTATATATCATCAGTAAACATCTTCCAGCATTACGCTATTTTTAATGTATGTAATAAGTTTTGAAGGACCAACCAGTCATCTCGACATTTGAAGGAGGCCTCATGCCACAAGTCTCTCAACTGATGGGACGACAAGGTTCTCAACTGGAGCACCAGATTCAGGAGAAGCTCAGATTGCTAAGAGTGATGAAGAAAAGTGAGGAAAACTTACCATCTTGAATGAAAGAATCACTTTAATACTGTAAGCTGGCGCCTGACCTGTTGCTGATTTGCGAGATGAGCGCACAACCTCCTCACTGTGTTGGAAACCTCTTGAACTGATGGTCCACCATGTCTGCCTGAGATTTGGCCTTCAGCCTCAAACACAATACTGGTCAAGTAACCGGCGTTCTGCCCTGAAATGACAGAGAAGATGATTACACTTTACATATATGTTTTATTATAGTTTTACATTTTAAAAGTTTTACATTTAGAGACCAGTCTTTTCTGATTTGTGTCTGTATGCATTCACCAGATAACTATTCAGATATTGCACACCAACTTAATCATCATTTCATAATTCTTAAACAACAACAAAAAAAAATTATCACATTAAGGACATAATTTTTAGATTCCCAAATAGAGATCCATTGCACGTTATTATAGATTCAGATTGATGATTTGTGAAATTAATCATTTAGATCTCCGTTTGAACGAGTTTGAAAGATTCACATGAACCGAATGATCAAAAGAGTTGTCTAAAATGATTCATTCATGAATTGGATGTTACTATCACAAAACCGCATGTAGCTTATATTTCTTGCAGACTTTTTTCACAGTTTGAAAACTCTATTTAATTTGATCCACAAAAGGGTCAAGAGAAGTGTATCTGAGTAAAAAGATTAATTCTTTTGTTAAAATGTAGTCAACATAAATATTCATACTCAATTAAAGTAGTAAATATAGCATTAAAAGAGTAACATGATCATACTGGATCGACAACATCAAAAGCTTAGTCTTACCCAAATCCGATGGAATCACTTCAAGGGTTCTCAGGAGAGTCAGGCTTGAAATGGTTTTAGTTTCTGTTACTTCTAAGAGGCCTGGCAGTGGAACCAGTGACACTGTTTCTGTACAGTTGACCTTCTTCAGCATTGTTCCATCATAGAGCTGGATGCATGTGAGGCCGGCACTCACCGTCTAATCAAAATAAAAACAACTCAAACTTAAGGCAATTCACATTGGGTCAGTTGTGTGAATGTTGGGTGAAGAATAGAAAAAGTGGGGCCCACCATGCCATCCTTCAGTGGGACAGAGTGCCTCCAAAACTGATCGATTCTGTCACTGAGGCACTGCTGGAGGCTTCGGCTCTTCACCAGCGACAGTCCCCTCTGTTCATAAGAACTCATACATGTCCCATACACATCATTCTGTAGAAATCATAATCTAGTGTCATTCATAGTATACTAATGCTCATACTTAGTAGAGTAGAGAGTTTGTTTTTAATGTTTTTGAAAAAATGTCTCTTATGCTCACCAAGGCTACATTATTTGATCAGAAATACAGTAGTAATACTGTAAATTATTAGTCCAATTTAAAATAATTATTTTATTCCTGTGATGGCAAAGCAGAATTTTAAGCAGCCAGTACTCCAGATCTTTCAGAAATCAATTTAATATGCAGATTTTGGGGCTCAAGAAACATTTCTTATTATTATTAGTGTTGAAAACTGTTGTGCTGCTTAATATTTTTGTGGAAACATTTTTTTTTAGGATTCTTTGATTAAAGTTGATTTGAAATAGAATTCTTTCGTAACAATATAAATGTCACTTTTGATCAACTGAATGCATCCTTGCTGCATTAATTTTTTATTTTTTTTTCTTATTGACCCTAAATTTTTGAACGGTAGCATATATTGCATTGTTTTGTTAAAATAACCATGTCAACTTTTTACAAATTTACAAACTCAGTGCCTCAAATACACTTCAAAATTGAGCATATGATTTTGTATAAAAGTGGGCCTGTACAAACAAGCGTGCAGAGTGAGTTACAGTTCCTCTCACCTCTCTGATTGTCTCCCTGGCTCGTCCCGAGTGCGAGGTCTGGAACATGCTCAGAATGGACCTCTTGATGTTGAGAGTCCACACCTGCTCAGCCTCCTGTGGGCAGAGCTTTGTGACCTTTCCCCCCTCGAGCCAGAACCGCAGGGGGTTCTTCTCCAATGACTCTCTGAGAAATCAAAACACCAGATGGACCTTCAACCTCTTAACACTCATGACAGACTAACTCTCTACAGCAGCAATAGAGTGATTATAGTGATGTGGCATCAACTGAAGTATTATGTTATTTCAAATGTTTGTCACTACATGATTAATTCTGACACTTTGAACCAGATATAAAATTACATGACTATGGAATTAGTTTGTATTAATTGGATGCAAACACAGAAAATGTTAGAAGAGTATGAGTGAGTGTAGCACATCAAAAGAAACTTAAATTACCTTATATTCTTCAAGCGTAGCACCGAATTGTCTCTTTTCGAAGAGCTATGCTTTATTTGTATGTTCCTTAGCTACATACAAATAAATATAGCAAATATGGAATAAATGAAACATGATTGCAAAGATAAAAAAATGAATCTAGGTATAGGCATATATGAATATTGGCTATGATCTGAAATGGAATCAAATGCCTCAATTTTTATCTCAATGGTGAAATGATATTATGCTTGTTATGAAAAATGTTGCATTGTAAAGGAAGAAAAGCTATATCAATATGGATGACAAAATGATAACATATATAGAATGACTGATAGAACAGAACAGAACATACCTTTAAAATAATTTCTGGACATCCTGGTCGGACATCAATGTCAACAACACAGTCCAAAGCTAACTGACTGCCTCCTGATGAAGGACCTTTCCAGGCACTGTTTATGGTTGTACTGTATCTGTATGTGTGCCTTTGCCCTTTCTGCACAGCTGTAAACATAAGTCAGATATATATTTATATGTGTTGAGCCCAGAAGTGAGCTAAATTGGAGAAAACCTCTATTTGGGCATGTCCTTAATTGTAAAAATGATATGTAAATAAAGTTATTTATTTGTTTATTCATTCATACATGTATTTCTTTTCTCTCTCATTTATGCATTTTTGCTATATATTTTTTAAATTATATATATTGTTGCTAATGCTTTCATGTTGACTTTAAACTTGTAAATACGCATTGTTTTGGAATAGATTGGGATTCAAAAACAACCTAAGATTTATGACTCTTTACAACCACAGATAGTCCTTCACTCCACTGTATAGTGATATATATTGATTTTCCTTGGGGTTGTACAATCTGAAGACAGCACTATTAAATTACACAATAAATGATGTATCATTGATAAATACTGAGTGATCTGGAGACTTGGATTGAGGTCAAAAAGTCTTGTGTTTGAAACCCAGAGGAACAGCTTTTAAATAAACTAAGTTACGGTGAATGTTTAACTGCTTGTATTAAGTGTCTTTATTGACTTTATTAACTTGAGCTGTAACGGATGGTGCTCTTAATATACAGTGACACTCATTGACTGTTTTTAACAGTTTATGGTTAACTTCAACAGACATCAGTGAAGAAAGATGCATTTTTCCCCCACATAATGGTGTAGTACAAATTGGCTTAAGAACATTTTTTTTATTTAAATGTATTTTTTTTCATATTTTAATCAAAAATTGTTTTCAAACAGGGAAAGTTCCAGTGTTGTTCCCTATGTCCAGTTCATCCCTAAACATGAATTAATAATTAAGCTGTTAAAATTAATAGTTCTTCTCTACTCTTCAAAAGTTTTGAGGCTGCTAAGATTTTGTAATGTTTTTGAAAGAAGTCTCTTATGATCACCACAGATACATTTATTTGATCACAAGTACAGTAATATTGTGAAATATTATTCTAAATTTAAAATTGTTTTCTGTCTGAATCTATTGTAAAAATCAAATTTATTTCTGTGATCAAAGCTGAATTTTCAGCATCATTACTCCAGTCTTCAGTGTCACATGATCTTTCAGAAATCAATTTAATATGCAGATTTTGGGGCTCAAGAAACATTTCTTATTATTATTAGTGTTGAAAACTGTTGTGCTGCTTAATATTTTTGTGGAAACATTTTTTTTTAGGATTCTTTGATTAAAGTTGATTTGAAATAGAATTCTTTCGTAACAATATAAATGTCACTTTTGATCAACTGAATGCATCCTTGCTGCATTAATTTTTTATTTTTTTTTCTTATTGACCCTAAATTTTTGAACGGTAGCATATATTGCATTGTTTTGTTAAAATAACCATGTCAACTTTTTACAAATTTACAAACTCAGTGCCTCAAATACACTTCAAAATTGAGCATATGATTTTGTATAAAAGTGGGCCTGTACAAACAAGCGTGCAGAGTGAGTTACAGTTCCTCTCACCTCTCTGATTGTCTCCCTGGCTCGTCCCGAGTGCGAGGTCTGGAACATGCTCAGAATGGACCTCTTGATGTTGAGAGTCCACACCTGCTCAGCCTCCTGTGGGCAGAGCTTTGTGACCTTTCCCCCCTCGAGCCAGAACCGCAGGGGGTTCTTCTCCAATGACTCTCTGAGAAATCAAAACACCAGATGGACCTTCAACCTCTTAACACTCATGACAGACTAACTCTCTACAGCAGCAATAGAGTGATTATAGTGATGTGGCATCAACTGAAGTATTGTTATTTCAAATGTTTGTCACTACATGATTAATTCTGACACTGTGAACCAGATATAAAATTGCATGACTATGGAATTAGTTTCTATTAATTGGATGCAAACACAGAAAATGTTAGAAGAGTATGAGTGAGTGTAGCACATCAAAAGAAACTTAAATTACCTTATATTCTTCAAGCGTAGCACCGAATTGTCTCTTTTCGAAGAGCTATGCTTTATTTGTATGTTCCTTAGCTACATACAAATAAATATAGCAAATATGGAATAAATGAAACATGATTGCAAAGATAAAAAAATGAATCTAGGTATAGGCATATATGAATATTGGCTATGATCTGAAATGGAATCAAATGCCTCAATTTTTATCTCAATGGTGAAATGATATTATGCTTGTTATGAAAAATGTTGCATTGTAAAGGAAGAAAAGCTATATCAATATGGATGACAAAATGATAACATATATAGAATGACTGATAGAACAGAACAGAACATACCTTTAATATAATTTCTGGACATCCTGGTCGGACATCAATGTCAACAACACAGTCCAAAGCTAACTGACTGCCTCCTGATGAAGGACCTTTCCAGGCACTGTTTATGGTTGTACTGTATCTGTATGTGTGCCTTTGCCCTTTCTGCACAGCTGTAAACATAAGTCAGATATATATTTATATGTGTTGAGCCCAGAAGTGAGCTAAATTGGAGAAAACCTCTATTTGGGCATGTCCTTAATTGTAAAAATGATATGTAAATAAAGTTATTTATTTGTTTATTCATTCATACATGTATTTCTTTTCTCTCTCGTTTATGCATTTTTGCTATATATTTTTTAAATTATATATATATATATATATATATTACAGTCTTATAAAAAGAATCATAATTAATTAAACATACGGTAAGTCAGAAGCATTTCAGAAGCATTTATGTAGCCATTTAGATAATTGTGTGTGTGTGTGTGTGTGTGTGTATATGTGTGTGGAATATGGATGGATGAATAGCAAAAAATATATTTATTAACATGTATATACTCTTACCAGGGCAAGTAGACTTGCAACGTTGATCTTGGTGCAGTTTGTGGCAATCAGCTTGTAAAAGAAAACATTAACAAGTTAAAAACAGCCATTCACTATAGAAGTTCTAACACTTATGCAAAACTTTGTGGCGAAACAAACATTTACTTACTTCGAATTCTATATTTTCTCATAATAATCATGGGGGGATATTAAAGAATATGATATTAAATACTTACCACTGAAAAAGATGAGCAACATTATTAGACAGAGATCTTGGAGCACTAGACAGACCGGAGACATAGCCATAAGTGATTGGATTCAAAGTAATGCCCTGCACTTCATAGGAGAGACCATTACCAAGCATAAGCACATAAGCGAATGGATAGATGTTGAGTTAAGCCTTTGTAAAAACCCACTGGACACTCAGACACCAATCAGAGGACAGATGCCCACCAGGGGACCATCCAGCTAACAAAATCTTGCAGCATACCGATGGACATCTTGAACTGAGCCTCTGCCTTCTCATAACATGCTCATGAATTTGCAAGAAATTTCTAGGGGCTTTGTTAATGTCATTTGTTTCATAACATTAATTGCATCACAATCCTCCAAAAATTTGCGTCATTGACTTCCATTGTAAGTTTATACTTTTTTAGCAAGTAAAAGGCCTTTTGTAAAAATGTTCACCTTCAGGTTGTGATTCATGGGTATTTTTGCTGTGAAATCTTTGATTTGAAGAATAACTTCAATATAATGCATTGCATTATATGTTTTCCCCCACAATACAAATAATAAGAAAGAAAAAAAAAATTATAAGAAAAAAAAATAAGCATTTTTGGTATTTTTTAATCGTTTATTTCATTTGTTTTGCTTGTATTTACTGTAGATAGATAGCAGAGGCCGCTGCTGATGAGAACAAAACAACGAGTTGAAAGGAGAAGAACCGAGCGGGCCCTCAGGAAACGAGGCTCCCCATCATAACTCTTGCTTTGCCGTTAAACGCAGTCGCGATAAAATGTCGTTCGCCTACCTTCTTCGTAGTAGGTTTACTAAACTCGCCGGGGGCGTGGCGTGGGCTTTGCCGGTTCTAGCAGCAGACACAATGAAACGAGGGGCAATGTAGCACACCACGTTGGGGCTCGAAACGCAGATACGCCGGTAGCGTATTATTTTTTACTTCTTTTTTGGTATTTTTTAATCGTTTATTTCATTTGTTTTGCTTGTATTTACTGTAGCTAGATAGCATTGGTAACCTTCCTGGAGCGTCCTGGAGCGCATCCTAATTAATATTCATGAGCTCGTCGTGATTCGTTTATTCGCCTTCTGAGCACCACCTACTTTCTCACGTCTGCCCATCAGCCAATCCGTCGAGACGACTGGGAGAACGGCGCGTTACGTAATTAATATTCATGAGCTAAGCCTTCTTCGTAGTAGGTTTACTAAACTCGCCGGGGGCGTGGCGTGGGCTTTGCCGGTTCTAGCAGCACACAATGAAACGAGGGGCAATGTAGCACACCACGTTGGGGCTCGAAACGCAGATACGCCGGTAGCGTATTATTTTTTACTTCTTTTTTGGTATTTTTTAATCGTTTATTTCATTTGTTTTGCTTGTATTTACTGTAGATAGATAGCAGAGGCCGCTGCTGATGAGAACAAAACAACGAGTTGAAAGGAGAAGAACCGAGCGGGCCCTCAGGAAACGAGGCTCCCCATCATAACTCTTGCTTTGCCGTTAAACGCAGTCGCGATAAAATGTCGTTCGCCTACTCGGATTATCTGGCCGCCGAGTGTCTGGTGTCGATATCCAGCGGTCCCGTCCTCCATCGACCCACCCCGGTGTCTGGTGCGGCTCAGGCCCCTCCTCAGGGCCTTCCTGCCGCGGAGCGGGACGGGTCGCGCGAGGACAGGGAGGTGCGGGAGACGCTCCGGTTAGAGGGGGCCAACATGATGACGGTGGCGGAGATCCTCACCGACCTGCACGGCAAGTTTCGTCCCATGTCGGCCTACTCCGAAAGCAGCAACTCGTCGTGCGGAGAGAGCGGCTACACCACGTTGTCAGACTCCACCACCCCAACGCCGACCATGACCCCCTCTGCCACCCCTGTCCCGGGACAGTACAATAACACCCCTCAGCAGATTTGGGGAGGAGGGGGCGCACCCCGGTCCCCCACCAAGCGTCACCCCTGTACTTTCGACGGGTGTGACAGGGTGTACGGCAAATCATCCCACCTGAAGGCGCACATCAGGACCCACACAGGTGAGCTGAAGCGCGTGGTCGCCGATGCTGCAGATATCATTTGTATTCATACCCGAATATAAGTATATACATACAAGTACTCTATATATACGAATTTCTAAATACGGTCCATCTTGTATGAAATTATAGTTTTATAAACTGCATGTCGCATTAATTGGTTGTAAAAATTCTCTGTTGAATAAGCATATTATGGAGGGTAACTTTAAATTATCGACCGTGTGTTTGTTGACTGTTGTCAGGGGCTCCTGTCAGTTCCAACCGACGGCTCTGAATAGAGATATTAAAAGTGAATTGGTGGATAATTATGTAATTCACTACTCGTTAGTTGAACAAAAGAGTGGGAAAACTCCGAACAAAGAAAGTTTATGAACAAAGGAGGGAGCGCGTGAGGGAGGACCGAGTATAGTATAGTGACGAGCCTCATATTTGCATATGAACAGAGCTCGAGTGCGCGCGCAGGATTCCATTTAAATGCGCTTTCTGTTATCTGGCTAAAGCTAAAAGAGCTATTTAAGCAACGCACCTGGCCTCTCTTCTTGAGCCGTTCACAAACGGTCTATTACTATTTGGGTTTGTTCATGAAGTGCAGTGTGGAGAAAAGGTGACCGCTTTTAACTGACACTAGTTCAGACGATTCCCTCACGAAAATGAACTATGGTTTTAATATATTAAAAGGTAGTAACCATGTTTTTTTTTTGGCATTTTGACCACTATTTGTATAACCACAGTTGACTACAAATACCATTAAACTATATAGTGTAGCAAAACCGTGGTCAATTTGTGGTTACCTAACCATGTTTCTTTATTTGTGGTAAAACCATGGTTCATTTTCGTTAGAGTTGTAGTACAGTTACTAGTAGTACACCACGCTAAGAAATCTTTAGTATAGTGTACTAATGATATACTAGTACAGTGGCAACTGAACTGATAAACATTAGTGCAGTAGTTCTACACTCACAGAATAAGTCATCCAGTACAGCACAAATGAAAGGCTAGTACACTAGTGAAACACTAGAGGTGCATTCCATTCAACCATAAGGGCCCTGCGGTGTTGACTTCACAGGGTGTTCTGCCATCTTAAGTGAGATTCCAATCTGAAGAGTACTGGTACTGTCTGCGTCCCACAGTATTACAAGTAGAGTATTATCTCTACAAGTTATGCATATTAATACAAGATATGTCTCCCTTCAAAGACAAAAAAGCGTGGATGTCATTGGCTTTCAGTCTTTTCAAGTACATTTTATGTTTTAAATGTTTGTAAGGCCAAATTATATTGCTTTTGAATTTTCTAAAGTACAGAACGATGGCTATTAATGAAACGTACAATAAATTATTAAGTCAAATACAGACCTATTGCATGGTAATTATAGCTATAAAACCTATGCCCAACCCTAACCGTACCCCTTAAATAAAATCAACAATTACTGTACAATTTCATGATCAAAATACTTTAAAACCGGGGGAAACGATTTATTGAATATGATAGGTATGCCTTATAATAACTATAATTTTTTTTGAGTGTGGGTGGCAATTGCGAAGCTTGAAATAAAAGGTCAAGTAGAAGAGCGGTACAACCATCGTCTGTAAAAAAAACATGGACATAGTGTCCGTGACGTCACCCGTAGGTTTCTGAAGAGCATTTTTGAAGCCTAAAGTGGGCGGAGCCGGCCGTCGCCATCTTGGCAGCGCGTCACCGTGTGTCACTCTCGGATAACTGAAAATGGGCAAAGAGGCGGGATGTGGGTGGAGCTGGTTGCTGAAACCACGCCTGCCTAGCTTGACGGTGATGACGGCAGCGGCAGTCCACCTGTCACTCAAGTGGCCACGCCCTTATTTATGCAAAACTTTAAGGCTTAATATAATCTAAATGGATAAGTTATAAAAAAAGAATTCACCCCCCTCACAGTAGGGCTGGACGATATGGCCAAAATTTATATCACGATATATTTCTTAATTTCGATCGATACGATATAATTCCGATATCGATATGAACACTATTAAAAAAGCCTCATAAAAACGGCCAAGACTGGCCACAACAGATGTCTGTACCTAGAAACTTATGAAAAATGTATTTGCCAACTCTATGAAACCTACTCCTATAAAATTATATAATATTTAAAAAATGGCACAAATAAATAAATGTTCACCTTTTATTGGTATTCAGCCTTCATACAAACAAGAAATGTGAAATCACCGTCAAATAAATCTCAGACTCTCCTTATTAATATTAATATTTTTTACTTCAAACTATAGGCTAACATACCAGTCAAAAGTTTTTGAACAGTAAGATTTTTAATGTTTTTTTTAAAGAATTCTCTTCTGCTCACCAAGCCTGCATTTATTTGATCCAAAATACAGCAAAAACGGTAACATTTTTAAATATTTTTATTATTTAAAATAACTGTTTTCTTTTTGAAAATATAATTTATTCCTGTGATTTCAAAGCAGAGCTTTAGCATCATTACTCCAGCCACATGATCCTTCAGAAATCATTCTAATATTCAGATTTTCTGCTCAGAAAACATTTATTATTATTATGATGTTGAAAACAGCGGAGTCGATTTTTTTCAGGTTTCTTTGATGAATAGAAAGTTTAGAAGAACAGCATTTATCTGAAATAGAAATCTTTTGTAACATTATAAATGTCTTTATCATCACTTTTGATCAATTTAAAACATCCTTGCTAAATGAAAGTAATAATTTCTATAATATA